>NC_060269.1:3541841-3628883 GCF_021613505.1 Equus quagga | reverse complement strand
GGGGCGCCGGGGCGGGGGCGGCGCGGGCTGGCTCCGGGGCCGCCGAGTGGCAGAGCCGGGCGGGCCTCCCCGGCGGGCCTTGCAGCGCCGCCCGCAACGCCAGTTTTCCCCAACCCCCGTCACTTAAAGGAAAAAAACCCGGCTTGTATTCGGGGTTAGTCTGGGCCCGGATCAGGCCTTCAATCTATGCAGAAAGAGGCGAGTCAGAATGGAGATGCGGCGGAAGCCAGGGCACCCACTCCGGGAGGGTGCAGGGCGCCTTATCAGATCTCCAGGCCGGCGGCGAGCGCGCCGGTAACCCGAGCTGGTAAATAGAGCCACGTGGGCGCCGGCGAGGGAGCGCGAGCCCGCCGCGCGGCCGGCGAGTTCGGGCCGCGCGGGCCCCCGCAGCGGGGCGGGGGCGGTGGCCCCTGACACCGGCGCTCCCCCGGCCACCCTCGTCTACGACTGGGAAATGCTCTGGAGGAAATCCGGCAGAAAAGTCCTGACAGTCAAATGGTTTCACCAACGCTTTTTCCCTCCAAACAAACTTGGAGGGTATACCCTTTTTCCTTAAATGGCATCTTTCTGCCCCCAAAAGAAAGCGTGTGGTTTTGGGGGCGGGGACATTTGGGTTTTAAACACACGTTTAAGAACACCTCAGAGTTACCTTCTTAATCCCAATGGCGGGGGTGAGTACGCGTTTTGGAAAGATGGGGGCCTGGTTCTAGGATAACCTAGGAGAATCTGGGAGATTCTTTACCCCCTGAATCTTTCATCCCAATATGCCAATTTGACGGGAACCGGGGTGGGGGGCGGCGGCTCGGGTGCACCCAATTCCACTAGAAAGGTTTGGGACTTTGTGCGTGGGGGGCGGAGGTCGCTGGGAGGACACACGTCCAAGGAACCACGTTTAACATCTCGCTCAGCGGCAAAACTCATGTTTGCAGAGCATTTTCTTTTTCTTTCTACTCCTTTTGCTGGTCCTCCTTTATTCCGTCAATTTGCCACCACCTCACATTTTCTACCGTTTCTGCTCCGGGGAGAAGGGCACTGGCTTTGAAGCCCAGAACCCAGGGCTCTGTTGGTCTTTGCCGCGGTGCTCACTGGCCATGGGGCAGACCCAAGATCTTGAAGGGGTAACACCACTGATTTGCACGTGGTTGAGTCTGGGTGGATGGTGGTTACCAGAACTGATGTTAGCTGGGCTACCTTTTAGATGTCTGTAACCCCACTCTCAAATGTTCCTCCCTTTAACCACATAGTAGTTCACTTTTCTCTTGTAAGCTTCCACTCAGCCAGCCATGGTAGGTTCTAAGTGGCGCTCCTGCTGGGGACTGGCTTGGGACAATCGCCTTAAGACCCCCATCTGTGAGTGGTTGGCTTGTTTTTGTTTAAAATGTCGTTTTCAGTTGCAAAATGATATTTCAGCCTGCTTTTAATCAGCTCTGATTGAAGTGAACAGTGGTTGAAGAAGCCATCAAAACGATCAGCCCCGTCAACTCAACTCCTGTAATCTTGGGCACCCTGGCAGCCTCCATACCCTGTTAGCAAACAGCAGTGAGAGCAGCGTGTGGATCTTTACTGACTTTACTACATTGTTACTGTTTTTGTTATAATTTAGACTTTCTAGTCCTGGATAGATAGTAAGCGCTTAAAAATACATGTTGGGGGAAAAAAAAGGGGTTCCCAGTACTCAGCCCTGGCCTACCCCTCTACGAGTAATTAAGCATGTAGATTGAGTTGACTAATCCTGCCTGTGTGTGAGCGACACACAGGTCAATATTGTCACAAACTCTAAGGTGATGTTTCTTTCTTTTGGGGGTGGGGATTCATGCTGTTAGGTGGCCAGACAAGCACAAACCTCTCAGGAGCCCTACCATGACAAGGCCAGAGAACACCCCGATGACGGTAAGACGCTAATTCTGCTCCTCCCAGCTTTATCCTTCAACATTTGCCATGTGTGAATATAGTTATGTTTTGCTGTATTTATTTGAATCCAAGAAACCAGGATCAGATGTACTAAGACTGTGCCCACTATTTTAACAAAATGGGAAAGAAAACCCAGAAAACGTATTGTTTATTCTAATATATATTTACATAATTTAAAAACTGTCTTTGAATGAGTTAGGGGCCTTTGGATTTCAGTTGGCTTCCAGATTTTTTGTGGACGAGGAAATGTCTATAATAGTTTTCCTTTTTTTCCTCATTTTGCCTAAAGTTCTAATTGGCTTAGATCTTTGGTATTTTTTCCTGCATTGTTATAAAGAGTGACAGTGTGTATCAATTTATTTTTCCAACGAGAATAGTTTCAAGTGGATTTTTGTTTGTGAAATTGCTGTTTCTTGCTACAGTGAGAAGGCAGTGAACGCACAGATTAAATATGGCTTCGTAGGGCAGAATCTTAACTTGTAAAAATATAAAACTTTGCTCTCAAAATTAGGAACTATGTATATAGAACTTGATAGGTTTTCTTCCCATTTCTGATTCTTGCTCAAAACTTAAAAAATTGTGTATATATTTTAGATTTAAGGAGAACTCCCTGTGACTTTGAAAGAGTGAAGTAATCTGTCAAGTTTCGTTGTCTGATACTCTGCATTTCTGTTCTCCTTTAATTACTTACAATTGGCCTGACCAAATGAAGCTTTCGTACATAGAGTATGTCGGCCAGGAGAAGAAGGGAAGAGAACCATAATATTAGGCTTCCTTCTGAGCTACAAAGTAGTTATGCAGATTAAAGAGAAGAAATGTATATACTGAACACACATACATTTCTTTGGCAGAATGATGTTAAATTTAGCACATAAAATTAAGTCTCCTGGAGTTAATCCTGCATCAGTTTGAGTAGTTGCCCATATACTCTCCCTTAGTAAAATCTAGACATTTTCCAGAAATCTAGGAGCACAGGTGGAATTTTTGAGTCTGCCTCTAAGGTGCAGCATAACTTCAAGTGTAGAAATACATACGTGTGTGTAGCTAGATGGGCTGATAGAGTTCCATTGCAGCTTTAGGTTTGTGTGTGTTCTTTTGTGTGTCTGTATTTCTTGGTCCAGTTTGTTAGTATTAGAACAAATTAAGTTAGCTGGATACACTTAGTTTTGTTAAAACACCAGTCAGTAGTGGAAGTAAATTGAACCACATGTTTTTAAAACATCTGGTTCACTGCTAAGCCATTTAAGAGAATAAATACTGTCAATCTAAAATAGAGCATAATAATCCAGTTACAATATTTTGTAAACAAGTTTTTTATGTAACATCTGACTTGCCGTAGAACTATTAGATTTTCAGATGAAAAATGCAGTGACATAAAAGAGCAGGCAGTCCATCCTTGACTCTTGCTTGGATCCTCCCAGGGAAGCATCCAGACGGAGGCCTCTACAGCAAGGGACCCTCCTACTCGAGTTACTCCGGGTACATAATGATGCCAAACATGAATAGTGACCCGTACATGTCGAATGGATCCCTGTCTCCGCCCATCCCGAGAACAGTGAGTAACGTGCTGATGTCGCACAGTGCCTTCAGAAGTGCAGATGAATGTGTATTTTGGCAAAATGTTTGTTTTTTAAAACGCATTGGAAATGCTTTCATTATATATGGCCAGTCCTTGCTAGATAAGACCTGCTCTGAGGAAGGGCTGCCTTAAGGCAGTGCTGCCTTGGATGTCTTGCACTTGGAATTTCAGCTTTTGGCTTATTGGTTAAGATTAATAAATAACAGATCACAGGTTATCGTGAAAGCAACTGAAATTGAATCAACAAATTCAGGATTTTATGAATATTGTGCCTTCTGTGTTGACAAGAAGAAACAAACAATTTAATCTTTCAGTTAACTAAGTACTATATGGCTTTCACTGCCCGTTAGCTGTCTAGAATCAGAGATACTTTGGCTCATTTGGGGCTGAACATTTGAAATCTTTCTTCAGCTTTTAGAACAGCGTCTCGTTTCATTATATTAGCTAATGTTTCTTTAAAATCAGCTTGGGGGGGTGGGGAGATGAGCTGTTTTTTCTTTGTTGTTAATTACTGAGAAAGTATCACTTGAAGATAACCCTAATGAACATTTTTCCTTTTTAATCTCGTCATTACATTTTCAAGTTGTAAAAATGCAGTGGCAGCATAACTGTATTATGTAAATGTAACACTATGAGGAATTTCACATATGTTACTTGACAATATTTCTCTGTATTGGGAAGTGGAAACCTCGTCCACACAGTAGAAAAACAGCTAAAGGGGAGCTTGTGTAGTGTGTGGACACGAAATGTGCCGGTGATGAGTTCTTCCGGAAAACTGTCCCTCCGGCAATGGTGACAGCCTTTTACTGATCCATCAATATATTTACCTTCTCTCTAGCCTCACTCTCCTTCTACTGCCCAAACGCCCCAGTGAAAGACGTGTATTTGGGTCTTGGGTTTAGAGGTCCAGTCTCCCTGGGCCTACGGGGAGTCCAATCCAGGATCGTAAAATGGGACCCGTGGACTTTGCCATAGTAGCCCACTGCTTCCACCAAGTGAAAAAAATCATGTACAGACAACTGGGGAGAGTACTGTCCTTAATACCTCAGTGAACAGAATCTGGGAGCAGAGGGCTCCCCAGAGTAGCAGAGAGGAGTGGCTCACAGTCACTCCTCCACACACAAGAGTATTCGTGGTCGTCTTGGTTATCTGTAGCCCTCAATTGTTGAAATGATAGGTCTGTGAAATATAGCCACTTTGTGTGGGCACTGTGATTTAGAAGTTATTGGAATTTTTTTCCCACAGATTTCAAAAGGATATTTGACCTTTCAAGTAGGGAATAAGATTTTTAAAATTTTCGTATAGCAGCTAAAACGATGATCTTGGAGATGTGATGGATGTTAGAGGACATGGCAATTTCACATTTTATTTTAAAAGGCTTTTCAAATATTTAACGATAGAGATGTCTGTGTGCTACAGATGAATCTCCTACCTAAAAAATGAATGAGCTAATAAAAGCAAATATAATTTAATATTTAGAGACCACCCCAAATAAATGCCTATGAGTTTTAAAATTTCTAGGAGACTTACTTGTTGAACTAAAAATGCAAACATATCAGGTATTTCTTTTAAAGTTGCGCTCTTTTGTTTTGTGGGTTTTGTTTAGGGGGGAGGAAAATATGTTTTAGATAGAAATAATTGAAAATTTCTGTTGAAAGCCTTTTCAGAACAACAAATCTTTCTGACAAGTCAAATTTAATCTCTGACTTGGTAACAATAGAAATAGGCACAAAAACAATCTTAGACTTTCTGGCTGTGTACACAGTTAATGCTTAATGAGTACTTGTAGAATTTATTCCTTAGTTCAGCCACTTCTCCCTTCAAAACAATAATTTTTCAGTCAACATAATAAAAATCTCTTGGTATCTATAAATTATCCCTAAGAATATTGAAAATTAAGTTTCTCTTTAAACCAGCGTTTTCTGCCTGAGGTCTCTCCAGCCTTTCCTCTCCCCCTCCCGCTGTACTAAACATTTTAACGTTTTGATAGAATGGAAAGTATTTATTGTTAGTGTATGTATTAAAATTTTGAGGTGAGTGAGTTAGTTGAATAGTCATTCATTGTTTAGGAAAGGTTTGTGGCCAGAATACATGTTGGTGGGTGGAGAGTGGGGGAGAGAGAGGGGTGTGGTCAGGAAGCAGTTACACTGTTATCTGCTGCTTTGGTTTATTCTGCTACATTTTGGGACATATTTATTTTAAGCACATTTTCTTGCGATATTCTGCAGTTTGCACATAATCCAGACGCTGTTCAGTTTTAACCTCAAGGCTGCGTCCAGTTTTTTTTAGGGTCCAAACGAAGTGAGTTGTAATCTTTGGTTTTTCTACCTAACAGCTGTTTTTAACGTGTGTGAGATCCAACACGCTTGAACCGGAAGGCAGCCTCTCCTCTTCACCCCAACCACACTGCCTTCTTGCTCTTCAGCTCTGCCCTTAGCAGGACCGAGCGCTGCCGTGACTGACATCCACTGAGAGGGTTTGCAGCGAGGGTGTCAGGAACTGGCAACCATTTGTGTTTGGGCTCAGGGTGGGAGCAGCCCTGTGGCAACCCTGTTCCTTGAATTTGCATTACAAACAACCGCTTGTTTACTGCATCTGCTGCCGGCAGGTGTGAGGACTAGAAAAACATCTGGGGGTAGGGGAGGGCCCTGCCTGCCCCTTCCCCACACCCAGTCTTCCCTTTGCATGTAACTGCAGGTAATCCGGAGGATACCAGCTCCGAGATGTTTCTGCTGTTGGCTCGTTTTGACAATTCTGTTTGCTGTTGCTCCTCTTCAGACAAACACTGGCATTCGTAGCTGCGCTGCTTTTCCCTCTGCCCTGAGCACAGAATCACCACCTCGGCAGAGCCACCCTAACCAGTCTGGCTTTTTTCCTTCTGAAGGGAAATTTTAATTGGCGAATTACATCCTTCCAGAACTGGAATTCTTAGAGGTGTGTCTACACCAAAAACCTTATGAATGGGTGTCTCACAGATTTTAAATAAGAATTCTTGGTTCAGATAAATCTGGCCTAACAGGAAGGCACCTATAATCATAACACATTTGGTGTCAGTGTGAGTTCTTAGAGCACAGTCAACCGTGGCTGGAGTTGGTTGTCTTCATAGAGAGTGAGAAGAAGATGCACAAGCTTCTTAAATATTTCAGAGCAGGGACCCTGGAGAGTTGATTAAAAGCGTACTCCCAAGCCTTTCTTTCCTGAGTCTTATTTATGAAAATCCCTGCAGGCCAGTGGTAAAGTATTAAAAGAAAGAAAAGAGTTGGTTGCCTCCTCCGCTGGGCCCTGGCCCTTGTGTGCCTGAATACCGTGTGAGCAGCGAGCCTGGCTGGCTTTCACACAGTGAAAGTTCCCGTTGGCCTAATGCACTGCGGTTATTTGTCTTAGGTGTCAAACTTCCATTTGTCCCTCATGCAACCCAAATGTTTAACACCTCTGAAGAGAAACATCTCGTTTCTCTTCAGATGCTGGGGAGGGAGAAGCAGCCGGCTCAGTGCAGGAAGCTGCAGCCAATGTTGCAGCCAGCCGTGCCGGCCACAGCACCTGGGCACCTGGGCACTGCTGACCTCCTCGTTTTGTTTCCTTGTGATCTTTCTGAGGATGGATGTTTAGGTGGGAAAGGAAGATGTTTGTCTTCACATTTCATCTTTCTTTCCTTATTTTTAATAGACATTGCTATTAAAATTTTTCAGGGGGTCTTTTTTCATTATTTTGAGTAACTTGGTTCTGTTGCATGGTTTTTACCTTAAGGGAATCAACATTTTGCTATCTGCTGAACAGAATTATACCTATTATAACTTTGTCTTAATTCTCCCCCCCAATGTTTGTATTTGCTTACCCAACAGCTGAAATTTGATTTTTGTCGTTGCTCAGATCTGGAGTCAAGGAACTAAGGTGGACTTGTCTAGTCAGGAAGCTTCTCAGCACCATTGTACGTCACGTTGCTGCCTAGCTTTGAAAATAACCACAGAAATAATCATGAATTCAAGGGTAGGGGAGACTGTGGCTTGTATTTTGAGCAGGATTTTTAAGGCTGAGTGTCTTTACTGCAAGGAGCTACTTAATTTAAGTTATTGGTAAATATTTTTAATCTTGTAATCTAAGCCGTGTACTTTCTGAAGCTAAGTATATTGAGTTTTCCTCTTTACCTCAAGTGCAGGAGAAGCTAAGTTTTAGAGAGTGTATTCTATCTCCAGTTTGAATGTGGATGTCAGGAGGATGTGTGGGAAAATTCCTCAGAGCCCCCAAATCGTGTGTTTGATTTGTTCTTAATTGTACTGCTACAGAGTTGGGAAAGGATCACATCAGAATAGATGGGAGCTGCTGCCAACCCCTCTCCAGATGTGTAGATGCTCATGACCCAACGGTTTGCTTCCTCCAGTGTCCCAGGGAGCCACACTGAACATGACCCTTCAGGAGCTAACGCTGCGCTTGCATGATCCATATGGCAAGAGGGTGATCCTTGCTCAGATATGTTTCTTTGAAATGACCCTAGAAATTCCTTGTTTGTTCATAAAGACATGAGAAAAACCCAGTTTCGTTAAAACAAGACCATTGAGCCAACCTGCAGAAAACCTTGCCCTTTGAAGTCTACCCCCACTGCCTGCCCCCATGCAGGCTCTGGACTTGCTCTCATCTACCCCATTATGTTGATCCAGTCGCTCCTGTGGTCAGAGACCCATGTGATTTACCAGCTTGATACAGGGCCCTACAAATGCGTCCATCTGGTTTTGAACCCATAGCCTCACAAGTTTCCTTTCATAATATCAGTTGAGAACATTTTGCAGCTTTTGAGATTTCTTTTTTAAATACTAATCTTGTTAGTTCTTTAGGCAGAACCATTTTTGGTTTCTGCGACTGAAATTTTGTTAAGCAATCAGATCATTCCATTCCTCTCTGACTCCTTTTGTTCTTCATTTTTATGTATTATAGATGCGATTGGAATTTTATAAAACTGGTTTCCTTTTGATTTTGAGATAGACTTGGAATTTAAAGAGAAAATGTGCCAGCAGTGTCTGTGGGCCAGCAGAAAAGCACGTATATTTTATTCCCAGGCAGAAGTAGAGCTCAGCATTATGTAGGTGCTGCTGTCATGGGGCTGAAGGTTTTTTAAAAAGAAGATATTCATTTAAAACTTGTATCTTTAAAGTTATTACTTAAGTGATTATGCCAAGCTGAGCCAGTCTGTCGAAAGCCAATACTGATAAACTGATCAGGAGACTGATCTGCTGTGTACTGGCCCAGCAGGCCCTTACCCAGTTGGAAAAGGCAGCTATTGGACTTTAATTAAATAATTTTGAAAATGTATTTTAGGTTCATGATCACTTTTTAAATATTAATTTTGACCTTATCAAGTCATAGCCTAGGAACTGTAGACTCCGTTATAAACCCTTAGGTCATTTTAGAGATGTAAATGGTTCAGTCTCTGAGATTTGGAGGCGCACAGCTAGAAAATGATATAGAGACCAACAGCAGAGACTGCAGGGTAGGGCTAGAAATGCACCAAAGGGGAGAGTAGGGAGCTGAGCAGAGGATGGACAAGGAGCAGGGATTCTGGAAACCCAGCAAATCTAGCCAGGGCCATTTGCAGACTATTATCAGAGCCTGTGTAGGGGATTATAAAGTCTCTGAAACAGCACGTTTACACACAATACCCACTCTAGCTAACCCTCTAAACCTGCTGAAATTCTCCACTGGCTATCCTAGACCACTTACTAAGTTCTCTGAGCGACGGTGCTCCCCTGCCTTCCATCTGCGTGGGGTCGGTGCAAGGGTATTACCGAGCAAAGGAGAGTCCTGGTCCGCCTCCTCTTTCCCCCATCTGAAGGAGAACTGTGACTGGCAGAGATGTTGTATCACAGAGGGTCTAGAAATGGGTTTTATTTTTGAAGCTATCTAGGGGCAAGGAGACTCTTTAAAATTTTTTTGATTATTGTCCATTGTTTCTAGCTGTGCCTACAAATAATCCTATATGGACCTTGATGACAGTTTTGCAGAATCAAGTGTTGATCTTCATCGTGGTAATTTATTGCTGGTGGTCTGTTCACTTCCTAAAAGGGCCTGTTGCTGCTCTACTCGACGCAGAGAGAGATTCAGTGAGGGGCGGCGGGGGGAAGGCTCTGATAGGAGGGGGAGGGGCTCCACCAGAGCTTGTTTTCTTTTATTGTTCTCATCAGCTTCTGAATGAACCAGCTACCAAGACGACATTTTAAAAGCTGACGTACTAAGATATTTTTATAAGTCCTTTTAATGGTTTTTATCTGTCCTTTTATGATTTTTTATCCTGAAAAATTTCACAATAAGGCCTGTCAACTGTTAATGATAGTTGATCATCTGATCAGGAACTACTGATGAATTACGAGGTAGTTACCTTCAGCCTAGTACAGAATAGAGCCTTCAGTAGACTTGCTGAATTAATAAGGAATGTACTAGAAATTTTTCATACATGGTTTGTGGATATTTCCAAATGATCTGTCTTCATCAAACCAAGTGCTATTTGAAAAGCAAAATCTGAGTGTCTGCTACATAATTCTTGGTGTTTTATTTTACTTTTTCTCTGATTTGTGGCATCAATTAAAAAAAAAGAACACTAGATCAGTGTCTTTAACGAGGAAGTCGAGTTCTCTCCTTACAGAACATTGAGTTTCCAGGTAACAGCTAAAAACAGTCAGCCAGAGCTCGCTGCTACAGTGAAAAAGAATGAGCTGGAAGCCTCATGTGAGGGCAGCTCCTAAGTACTTACCTCTTACTTAGGTCCTGGTACCCTAATTGAAGAAAAGGAGATGATAGAAATGCTTTTTTCAGAAGGGTGCTTGAGATGGAAATGTAGTAGTAATAAAAAGAAAACCAGCTTCAATTATGTTTTAGTATCCTATGGGTAATGCTTTTCAATTCCTTTTTATTCTTTTCCAGAATAGAAAGGACATTTTTTTCTGTAACACTTGAGGTATTTTCAGGTATTAAAAAATTCTGCATTTTCTTTCTGAATACACGTGGCCGCACCAGTGCTGACTTTTCCAGGCCAGCGTGCGCCATCAATTGATTACCTCCTTGTGCAGCGTGGAGAGCAACTTTCTTGGGTGGAGGTAGGCAGTCCCCTTTGAAGACTAAACGCATGGAAGAGGGAAGTACTGGGCAGGATGTTGAAAGACCTGGGGTCTAGTCCCAAGGCCATCACTCTTCCTCAGGGCCTGGGAAGGAATTTGGCCTCCATCAGCCTTTCTTCTCTCACTTACTACATCGCATGTGAATATCTGGCTTGCCAGCCTTCCACGGTTGACGTGAGAGTCGGATGGCACAAAGCCTGGGAAAGCACGGGGTTGTCTAAGGAAGGAAGCAGAGCATGAGTCTCAGAAGGGGTCAGCCAGCACCCGTGTCCCCACCTGGTGGGAGTGTCTGCCGCCACAAGAGGTACTTGGCTGTACCCAGGAATCTCTGGAGAAAGGGAAGAGATTTTGGGTTCTTAACATGCCACCATGCTGACCTGGAATTTGGACACTGTGAAGGCCTTATGTTAAGCTTTAGAAGATATTTCATAGATAAAAGTTTGGGAGATTGTCATCTTGTCCTTTACAGAGGTGGTTTTTCCTCCTGGGCTCCTGTTTCTCCCCTGATTTCTAGGAGAGCACCTGATTTTCCTCTTTAGCACCATAGTCCTCTCCTCAGGGAATGAGCTGTGCGAGGGATGGGTTTCTGAATTTCAGATTTGTTAAAAATCTTATATTTGTCTAATATTTGATACAAAATTGCCAGGTAACTCCTTGGATGAGGATAAGAATATTTTTTTTGGTTAGGAGACTTTCTTTTTCCCTGTAATCCTTTAGGAGCTGGATTTCTTCTCCCCACTGCAAGCCTTATATGGAGAGGAGATCTGAGATACATGCGAACGTAGAGGACAACAGGCGAGTTCTTTCTTTCCCCTTCAGATTTTCTTCTGACTTAAATCTTCCTAGCTTTCCTGGCACCTAAAAGGATCAGGCCCAAGGGGATGTGTTGGCCAGGCAGCAAGGAGAAATCAGTGTTTTTTCTAGCTTCATGGAAAATTCCAGCTTCCATCCTTTCAAGACTTTTCTTCTTCTTTCGGTAAAACCCAGTGAGTGTGAAATGTGTTTCAACGTGGAGTCAGCTCTCCTGGAGCAGAATTCTACGGTTGTGAACGCTGTATGCTATACCTCATCATGATGATGATCACGTATCATTTGGTGCGCTCCTTCCGATGGCCTGGACCGAGGAGAAGTGCTGTGGTCTTACTTCAACTGTGTTTGACTTGGTTTTCAACTCCAGCACATAGATTTTTTTAAAGTTTGAAGCAAAACCAAAAGTACCAGAGCAAAAAATGTTTGCCGTTTGCTACAGTTGGTGTAACCGGTTAGCTAGCCGGCAGGGTGAGGAAAAGAATCAAGTCTCCCCCACATTACTTGAATTGGCTTTTGCTTGTTTTTGTGTATACATTAAGGGTTTAAAACTAAAACTCAAGTATTTTTTTTTTTGAAATTCTTTTTTTAAATGGATACTGTGCTGGGCAGTGTATGTGGTTATCTTATTGAATTTAATCCTAACTGAAAACTCTGGGTTAGCATTCTTATCTCCATGTTAGAGATAAGGGGCCCATCCTCAGAGACAGCAGTACCCTGTCTCAATTTAATAAGTTGTAGAGCCAGTGCCCTTCCTTAAGGTCTAAAGACTTGCTTATTTTCATTAAAAAATAACCATGTTTGTGTTTCAGAACATAAAACATATTAAATGAATCATAATATTGATCAAAATGTAAGGCATAAAAGCAATTCTTATTTTGATGATTTTATTGGAAATTTCTTTTCAGTAATGCTTAACTATTTTTTATGAAAATAAAAAGAAAGTACTTTCATTAACAAAGCAATACATGTTTGCTAGAAAAATCAGAAAACTCAGATGAGCAAAGGGAATAACAAATATTAAATTCTCAGGATCCCACTGTCAGAGATGATGACTCCTAAAACTTGCCACGCGCTTGCAGACCCCTTCCTAGGCACGTATGGAAATATACATAAACATGCAGGAGTCTGTATTATGCAGTCATGGCAATGGGAATACAATATGTCATTTTGTAACTTTCTTTTTTTCGCCACCAATATACAGTGAATATCTTTTTTACTCTTCTGTAACATCATCTTAAATGATTGCCTGATTTATTTAACCAGTTTTTTGTTGGTAGACGCTTAGATGGTGTCACCTTCTTTCCCTATCTTAGGCAACATTGTGATGAAATGCATATTTTCTAACTCAATATTTGCACAAATTCTCCTTTTTGGAATAAATTGCCAGAAGTAGAATTGCAGAGTCAATGCCAATGTACCCTTTTTAAGTTGGGGTTAACCCAACGTTGCAGTTTAGCCTTAAAAAAAACACATTTATTTGAAGCGAATATTCAAAAGTGTGTACTTGATTACATGTAAGTTTGGTTATGGGTGGTGTTTCCAGGCTGATAATTTTCATGCCTTCCTCCAGTCAAGAATCAGTCTGGGGAAAGTGAAGAAGTCAGATAGACGGAGAGCAGAATACCAGCTTAGTTATTTAAGGCTGGATTGGAGAGAGAGGCTTGAACCGTGACATGAATCTGGACTTCCTTTGACTTCCCCAAATGGAGCACGGCACCAAGCCACAGCCCTCCCCAACTGGGGCAGGAGGCTGCAGAACTGGAGATGAGAACAGATCCATGTTTGGGCAAGCTGGCCCCAAAAGAGAGAACAGAAGCAGGCCATCCTTGCTCAGTGTCTTCTCTAGATCATGAGAGATGAGTCACTTTCTCTTGTGAGAAGTAAATCAAGGGCTGGGAGAGAAAAAGGCCACTGCCAAGAGAGTAGAAGTTCCTACTTTCTTGGCCAAGCTAGAGAGGAGGGGAGAAGGAGAGTGTGGTTGCCCCCTTAGTCGTCCCCTTGATCAGATTGACCAGACTGTGGGCCAAGGACATACATACGGTGGGAGTTGCAGCAGGTCGCTGCTGTTGGAGTCAGAAAATCTAGGTGCTAGTGCTCTGCTGCTGACTAGCTGTGTGTTCTTCAGCGAGTTACTTACTCTCCCTGAACCTTGGTTTCTTCACCTATAAGATAGTGTACCACCTCTTCTACTTGTGAAAGTACATACTACTCTGTTAGTAGTGGGATTTCCGTATGGGAGACCAACTGTGTCCGAATTACTGATGTTCTTGTTAAAAAGGCAGGTACATGGGCCCCTCCAGATTCCTGAACCAGAAACTGCAGGCAGGCCATGCCTGTGCCCTTTCAGCAGCTACTTGCTGAGTCTGATCTAAAGTAAGGTTTGGAAAACTGCTGACCCAGTAGATGTCCAGTAATGGAACTGAGGTTCAGACAGCCTGTGTGACTTGCACAGGGTCCACACCTAGAGAGCAGCGGAGCTGGGACTCAAACTCAGGTGCTTTTGCCCCACAACTCACTTTCTCTCCCCTCAGGCCTGCCCAGCCCTCACTGAGACCACTGACACTCTGTTCCCTTCTGGTCACTCAGTGCCCTCCTCCACTGACCACAGAATGAAAACCATGGTGTTTAGCATTGTCTTCAAAACTCTCCACCATCTGGAACCATACGCTTTCAACCTTGCCTCCTCACTGCCCTGCGCTGCAGCTTACGATTCGGCTGCATTTCCAGACCTGCACCCTAAACCCTTTCCCACACCCCGTCTTCAGGTTCCTGTAGCTTGGTCTCCTTGAAAGGCCCTCGTCCCTCTTCCCTGTCAGCACAGTCTTATTCCAGGCTATGTGGTGCCTCCTCCCTGGAGCTCCTGACTCCACCCCCAGTTGAGACTAAGTGCTTTCCCCATGGACCTTCTTCATAACTCTCTTGCCACGTCTTCTAATAGGCGGTGTCTCTGTGTCTGTGTTTCCCACTAGTTAGTTCCTTTAGGATAGGCAGCATGTCTGTTCATCTCTGTTGCCCGGAACCTGCCATGCTACCTGACATAGAGCAGGTTACTCCCTGGTTGTTTGTGGAATAAACAGAGAAGACATTTTACAACGTCACTAATGTATGGCGGTAACACCAGATATCAATCTATATTTAAATGAAGACTCTTAAAAAATATAAACTCATACAGCTTTTCATAAAGCTGAAATTGAGCTTAGAAATTATCTCGGCATTAAACCTCCAGTCCGTGGAGTGCCCTGGCTATCAGTTTGGAGTGCTTACCCAGCACGTGCCAGGCCCTGATCTAAGACTTCCTGTGTATCAGCTCGTCTACTCCTCACGATGACCAGTGATGCCCAACATCCCTCTTCTACAGGTGAGGACACTGAGGCATAAAGAGGGTTGAGTAACAGGCCCAGGGAGCGGAGAAAGGGTTAAGACCAAGAAATGGGAGATCAGGTAAAGCAGGTAATTTGCTCGGATCTCACGGCTGGTGAGTAGTGGTACCACGTGGGCCCTGGCCTGACCCCACTGCAGGGCCCTCTGCATCTTCCTTCTCGTTGCTGGCACTGGCACACACACAGACAATGCTAAATGGTGGGCAAACCAGTGAATTTCAGAAAGATGGAGATGATTCTTCACTTGGAGGGATTTTGTGAGAATAAAATGAGACAATATATGAAATTCTAAATTTCTTTAAGGTTGTTTTTGGTAGTAAAAGCTATTCATGGTGCTAGGAGAGGACACGGAGCTCAAGGGCAGCCAGGTGGATATAGGGGGAGGGCAATGCATAAAAGGTGGTGAAGGTTCTAGCCTGATGAGGACGGGACAGTATTAATGGAAATAATGAATTTAGAAAGAGGAGCAAGTTTTAGGACAGACATTCATGAGTTTGGTTTAGGGATTATTCTGTATTTTCTCTTTTATGCTAAGAAAATGAAAAATTCACCAGTATCTGGAAGCAAACATTTTACATTATGGACATCTTTTTGTTCTATCATTTGTTTAAGTCAGCAACGTCTCACAAAACCACTTCTCTTTCCTGTGAAGCTGCCTGGACCTTGACCCCTTGTGTGATTATGAGAAATAGAACTGCATGTTACCTGGAGGGGAGGACGGTGGTGGTACCGATCATACTCTAGCCTGTAATATTTGATGAATGCGCTTGAACGCATCTTTCTTAGTAAATACTCGCTGTAACACTATGAAGCGAATACTAGTAATCTTCTTATGTTTCTAATAAAGAAACTGAAGCACAGAGAGGTTATTTGATTGCTCTAGTCCCAAAGTTTAGTAAGTGATAGAACTTGGATTCAAAGCCGGGAATCCCTGATTTGGGACTTGGGACCCAATTCATAAACTAGTTCCTCCCTCGAAAGGGTGTTGAGAATAATCCTCAGTTAATGTCGATAAACTACGCTGAGGATTAAAAGCATCTGTTAGACTTGTGTTTTATTAAACAATGTAAATAGTTCCACTTCAGTGAGGGCTTAAGTCATAGGTTCTAAGAATACTTGAAAACTGTCTTCTGGTTCATTCAGCACATAACCATGTAATTGCTCAATGTACCCTTGAAAATTCCCGGGAAATATTTGTTCCTTGGGTGTATCCGTCTGATTTTTATGGGAATCCCTATTGCTCACTGCTAGCAGCCCAGTGTCTCCAATCTTAAGGCATGAATGGACTAATCAGATAGCTGTGTGGCCAAGGCTTTGTGGTTCTGGCAATCTCTTTGGTAAGTGATGTTGTCTCCTTACTCCATAAGAACTGAGCATTTACAGGCAAAAATCTGCTGCCAAAGAGGGTTCTTTGCCCAACAAACAATTAAAATGTGGTATGTGCTTCATTTTTAGGAGCTGTTAGTGGTGATTTTTGTGGTATCATGATTTAGGTTAAGTAAGAGAAATTAGTTTAGAATTAACTGGAATTGTGATCATTCCAGAGAAGTTGCAATAGCCAGTTTCCTTGGAAACGTAAAGAAACTTGGAAAAGTTAAGGGGATACTTATTGGGAGCAATCTTCTCTTCTTTCTCTCAAAAGGAAATGTCTTTTTTTTTTAGTAATATATTGGAAAAAAGTTAGGAAAACTCATTAAAGAAGAGAAAAAAATAAAAGTTACCTGTATTTCTATCATTCAGATATAATGGTTTCATTTATATATATATTTTTTCTTCAGATGTTCTTTCTGCCTCTGTACCTCTATTTGAAGCATTTTTATAAATGGGGTTGTAAGAGTATTATTTTATTGTAATTTATTTTCATTAAAAACATATAGTTTGCTCATCTTTCCATGTGAATAAATACAGGTCTGTATCATCAATTGTAATGGCTGGATACTGTCCAGTTATAAGAATATTTCAGTTTATTGCTTTTATCCTCAATTATAGGTATTAAAGTTTCTTTGTTGTTGCTTGTTTTAAACAATGCTAAAATGAAACCCTGTTAAAAATATATATTTATCTATAATCTATTTTATAGGTTGTGTAGATTTAAATAGATATTAGAAATAAGTATTTAAATCTATTTAGATTTCTATAGAAATCTCTTTAAGTAGCTTATAGGCAAATATGTATTTTTACGTATTTATGTTTATATGTTTTACATATTCATGTTTATGTGAATTTCTTATTCATGTCTTTCTTGATTTATGAGAGCTTTTTATATACAAAGCATATTAACAATTTTGGTCAGGTACTCCTGAAATAATAATGGTTCAAGACTATTCTGTGCTAAAATTATGATTATTTTTCTGTTTCTTTACAACAACACAGTTGAAATCTACCTGCTGGTTGTTGTGTGAACAGCTAGCTACTTAATACAAGAAAATGCTTTCCGGCATTAGCTTGGCCCCTTTCTTTTTTTTTATTTCAGGAGAGAAGATGCTAATCAGGCTCTTTTGCCCCTGGTGGGATGGTGCAGTAACCAGACAGATGTTTTATTGCATTTCACTAGTCAGAAGAAGATATCTATTGTTGTAGCAGCCTCTAAACTAACCATCAAGTGTTGGGTTAAGCAAGTTCCTAGTAGAAGGAAGACACACACCAGAGAATGTTTACTTCAGGAATGGCTTACCACTCATCCCATAAGTATTCACTGAAGGGACTTTGTGAAAGTCACGTGCTAAGCCCCATGTGGGTGTATGACAGTGAAGACAGGGTCGCCAGCCTCCGGGAGCTTACAGTTGAGTCCGGGAGAGACCCTGTGCCAACACCCTTGGCTCAGGCAGCGTGTGTGGGAGCAGCGTCACTGGTGCACACCCAGGGGCCCAGGGTGGGCAGCGCCGAGCCAGCGCTCCCGGAGCCACAGCCAGTGACAGCTGTAGTCTGTACGTGTGTCATTCTTTCTTTACTGCTTTCCATTCAATGTGGCCGGTTCCAAGTCCACTAGAGAGTGATTTGGTTTACTTGCTTAAAAGGGGTTGGATAGATAGCTCTGTTGGAGTTGGGACAGGAAAGTTGCCTAATAAATTGTTAATTAAAAGGGCATGCATATTAAGTACTCTTAATAATAGTAATAGTACCTAAGACTATTTGAGAAAAGAACTGGGAACCATTTATAGAGCATTTTATTTGTTTACTTTTAAAATAAAGTGAGTTAACACATCCATCATAAAGCATTTTAAATGAACCAAGTTAGTTTATAAACTTTGCTGCCAAGTGAACTGATGTTGGTAAGAATGAAGGCCGGGGGTCAGCCCCTCCTCTCTCTGGTGGTGTTGGCACCGTGTCCCTGTCTCCTTGGCACCACACCAGAAACTTCTACTTGTAAGACTTTTGCTCAGTGCCCTCTTTAATCACATTTTAAATAGTTATTGTCAGACCTGACGACAGTTGGAGTCAGGCAAACAGACTTCCCTGAAGGTGGACCAGTTTCCGTGTATCTGCGTTGCCTGGTGGCTGAGGACACAGGCCTGGGGCCTGAGTGTCCGAGCCCTGTCCGGGAGCAGCCCTTGCTGGCCGTCCAATGGGAAAACTACTCGTACCTTTCTGTTTCCGCCCCTTTACTCACAAACAGTTTGACAATTTTCCTGGTAGTTGGGAAACACAGCAGGACTGCTTTGAAAATGATGATCCTCCGTTACCGCGTATGGGAAACACTTGGTCAGAATCCACGGCCGGGAGTCATACCTGCTGGGAATAGAGTGTCGGCAGAGATCTGGGAATTGCAGGGCTGAGGATGTTGGCTCTCGTGTCTTCTATACCATTTATCAAATAATTCTGAGCTATAACCGAAGTTAAATGACGCCAGATCGTATTAACTAGATTTTAGGAGGGGTTCTTATCTAATTGGGGAACTTAGAGATTAAATTTTTCAAGAAGAAATGTTTCCTCCCAAGATGGCTGGGTGTCAGTTAGGAAAGAACAGAAGCCTCTGTGTAGTGGCAAGAGAAGTGTGACATTTAAACTACAAGTGAGAAAACAGCTCGTAATTCAGGGACATCTGAGATGTTTATTGTTTGTTATTTTAATAGTTTTTGAGGGAATTCAGAAATCTGTGTGCCATGCGAAGTTTGAAAATACTTGGCTACCTGAGGAGAAACAAATTTTGAAAGGCTTTTTATCTTTTTGAAAGTTCTGGTGCTGCTTATTTCATGGTGGAGAAAAAATACGTGGAATCAGGCAAGTCGTTGACCAGCTATGCGGCTTTGAACAGGTCCCTAACTTCCTACCTGGGAGGGATCATGACACAGAGTGGCCGCGGGGACTGAGGGAGGCACAGGCTCCTCTGGAAAAGCCCCTCAGCTTCCTGGTGTCAGACCTTTGAGCCAGATCGGAGAAGGAAACACATTTGCATTTCTCCTGAGTTTTCTCAGTGCTGAAAGCATCAGATTTGACTTCAGTGCTGGCACAGGAGGTTTTTCTGCTAGTCTAGGAGTAAAGCAAGGCCTGATGGTTTCAGAAAGGTGGGAAATTGACCCCTTTTTGCCTGGCTCTGGGGCGCAACTCGTTGTGCGGTAGTAACTTTCTGGGGGCTTACCACCTAAGTTGAGTGACTCCATTGGGGCGAATGCTCACCATTCAAGGCCTCCCAAACCTGGTTCCTGCATCGTCCTCTTCCCACACCCCATGTCTTCCTGGAATGCCTGGCCCACAGTCGTCATCCAGATGCTTCGTTTTCATGAGTAAACATTTTGTTGTTTTGGTTACAAGGTAGTTCCGTTGACGAGGAGGAAGCCACACAGTAGTTTTACTCAGGCAGACCACGTCCAGGAGCATTTTCCCCTTTGGCTTTTTTTTAAAATTGGGGGAGGAGGGATTTATTTACTTATTCATTCAGCAAACATTCATTGAGTGGTTGTTTATTTTTTAAAAAGCTTGCTTGAGGTATAATTCACATACCTTACTGTTCACCCGTTTGAAGGGTACAGTTTAATGGTTTGAGTACATTCACAGATGTGTGCGGCTGTCACCACAGTCAATTTTAGAACGTTGTCATCACCTCAGAAAGGAACCTCTGCCCTTTAGCTATCATCCCTTTCTCTCCCCATTTCATCACCCCCACCCCAGCTCTAAGCAACCACTCATCTGTTTCTTGCCTCAATAGATTTTCCTGTTTGGGACATTTTATGAGAAAGGAATCGTAACGTGTGGTCCTTGTGGCTGGCTTCTTTCACTTAGCACACTGTTTTCCAGGTCCGTCCATGTTGTAGCATCATCAGTGCTTCCTTCCTTTTTCCCTCTGGCTTTTCATGTTTTTATCTTGCCTCCCAAAGCCTCAGTCTTCTCCCCGATGCAGAGATGAGCATCAGGACCGTGACGCGGGGGGTGGTTCAGTCTATTTTGGGAGGAAGGGAAGTCAAAGTCAGTTGACACTTTAGGTATATAAATCAGTGGGGAGAATTTTTTTGATTGCAGGTTCCCGTCAGTTAAAAAGCTTGACCATGTGTAAGCTTTTATGAGTTACATAATTATCTAATAACTCAGATTACAGTATACACTTAGTGCAATGTTTATGGTCGTTGATGGAAGCTAACAATTCTTATTTCAGATAAAATTGATAGATCCTAATTCTTTTGGTCAGTGTCTTGTCAGATCTCGTTACAGATTCCAGCTCTAATTCGAGCTCCTGATGAGTTGGTATTAGAAGTAGGATGACTCTTGGCTTTGCCATTTTCTTGGTTTTTGTTTGTGCTTATTTGCATTATCTTCAGTCCACTTGGCTCTCTTGCCCATCTGACATACAGAGCAAATGGGGGCCCAGGGACAATCTGTATATTAAATATTTTTGTAAAGCTTAAAATTTTTTATGTTAAACTGTATGTTGACATTGTAGTGTTTTCTTCCTGCACCCCAGTAGATGGTGCTTTGTGAGGGCCATTAACACCCAGTGCCCTAGAAGGGGGACCCTATTCTTCTTGTTCAGTTGGCTGCTGTGTTTCATGTGAAGGTTTTCGGAGACCGGCCTGTTGTGCAGCCCTTATGAAAATACTTCTCTTTCTGGCTGGTTGGGCCGGGTCTCTGCTGTGCAGGTTGCTTGGAGATTGCTGCACTCCTGGCTATGGGCTGAGGCTGCCTGTGACCTGGGTGTGGCCCAGCTCAGTCAGATCATTTGAGGTTGTGCTGTTCGCTCACCTGGTGGTGTCCCCTGCTCACCTTCTGTGGCCCTGCCCTCAGCAGCTGGGTGGGGATTCTGCTGCCTTCCGTCCCCAGATCAGGTGTTGCTCTGGGGTGTTTGCTATTGGGAACCGAAAATGCACTGTATGTGCAAGTGGGAAACCACTTGAAGAGAGAGCCCTGTGCTCCCGAGACAGTGCTCAGTCCTTCCCGAGCGTGTCCAAGATTGGGCACCGTCCAGATCTTGTCACATTGTTGTGGATCTTGATGACTGAACTCTTGGCTAGTCCCCAGAGGGACCTGCCCCATGAGAAGCTGGCTATTTGAATTGGAGAAGGCGGGAGGGCAGGCTGAAATCGTCTTGAAGTGGAACGCTTTCTTTAACACAACTTTGTGACCAGCTTTGTTCTTCACTGAAGAAATATCCAAAGGAAATGGGCTTAAATTGTTGAAAGAATGTAGGTTGGAAGAATTACTTCAAAGGAGGGGTTGATAAACGTTGGAACGGTTGATCCAAGGAAAGCGTGGAGTCTGAGGATTTGAAGGTTTTCCGCACGGGTGTTGTGTGAGGCAGGGCCTCACCTGGCGGGCCCTCCTTCCTGCCCTGGCCTCTCCCCGCTCGCAGGCAGTTTTCTTAGCTTTGCAGTCAGCAGCATACAAACCCCCTCCAGGTCCTCCAAGAGATGAGATTCCTTCCTGAAGGAGAAACCAAGAGGCCCCGTATAGACTATGCTCTGGAGGCAGTCTCCTGTGTGTGACTACAGTGTTGTCACCTCCATTCTCAATTTTGGCAACTTTTATGGAGGGGCGACGGTCTCGGGAGTGAGGGGAGCCCGGGGCACTGAGGCTCCAGAGAGGGGGCCTCTGTGTGTCCCTGCTCCGCCGCCTGGGGTCTCTGAGGGTTGGCGGCTGAGCGAACGGTGCTGTGGCACCTCACGTGTTCACGTGGCAAAAATTCTCAGTCCAGGCCTCTGTGAGGAGAGCCTTGAAGAATTCTGGGCGCTCTGGAGGGGGTCTAGGAAAGTGGGATGCCTGTGGATGGGCTGGGGTCGTTGGCTGGTGGTGACCTTTCCCCTGGTCTGCGTGAGAAGCCTGGGGTGCGTCCAGGGGCTGTTTTGCTTGCTGCTTTGCTGGGGAAGGCTAATGATGGAATCATAAAAGATACGGGTTTTGCCTGATAATCTGAAATTAGATTGGGGCCTTGGGATATGAAAATGTGATAAGCTTATTAGGAATGCAACCCATAGAAAAATAACTGGAACTTATTTCTGGCATCTTTTGAAAATGTTAAAATTAAGGAAAGACCGCATTTTTCCAAGAGGAAAAGATGTAGACTTTGAAATGTTATTATTCATATTTTCTCGCTGAATTTTGCTATTGCAATTCTGAATTCATGTAGTTCGCACCCTTTCCTCCAAAAGCAAAGCAAACCAAACCATAAACAAACTCCAAATAAAACAAACATCAAACCTGTAACTTAGTAAACTGAGGCAGGTAGGCTATTAAAAGAAAAGTTTTCTAGTTTATCACAGTTTCAGACGCATTTTTCAAAGACAACTTATAGTTGGGTACCTTCCCACTAGGCCTGTTGATTCAGAATCCCATCAAACAGACAAAGGCAGCTTTTGTTCACCAATTACTTGGTGTTTCAGAACCAAGAGATTTTGTACAGAATGAAAGGAGGCAGTTATTTCATAGCCATTTCTTCCATGTCAATAAGTTTCAGAACTTCGTAGACTTAGAAAAATGAAAGACTGATGGTTCATTGACGAGTATCTACATAAACAATACAAAATCTTTGTGAAAAAGGGGGCTTTAATAAATGAGATGCATTCAATTTTCTAAATTCTTTAAGAGTTCTGCTTTCCCACTCTCTTCTCCATCCTAAAGCCTTGTCATTTATTACGTTTGGAGTTGTGTATAGAGCTACATATGTTAATTGGGGCAGACATTTTCAAGAATAGCAACTTAAGTATTGAAATTGGAATATTGGATGGTTTTCTGATAGCTAGGGAGGAGAGATTCCTGGTCAGACTTAGCGCTGTATGTCTCCCTAATAGAGTGTTCAATGATTTGTGGTTGACCTGCTTGTTTTTTGTGTTGATTTTGAATGCTGTATGGATTATTTACCAATGTGCTTAATAATCACAACCAAAATGCCTGAGTTTTTAAAAAAATCAGAAATACCTTCACTCCTATTTGCCATTTTAAGGAAGGATAAAATACTGGTGTTATCTATTTTGGTCATTGTATCCTTAAGAATTGTTCAGCCTTGTTTGGTGGCTTCAGGTTTCGATTCAAATGTCAAGGTGTAGTCAATGGCAGACTGGTTTGTGCCTACGTATCTGGGGCCAGAATTGAAAACCTCCTCTGAGGTTTCTGTTCTTCTTCTCCTGTTAATAGGAATTACACATTTACAATTTCCCAGATAAACCTGTGATTTATTACAAATGCAAATTTCAACTCTGCTTCATTGATTGAAAAGTGGCGGAGGGGAGTCTTGGCGGGTCCAGCAGCTGCACGGTTCACCTTGCGTCAGGTGCCTGCAGCCTCCAGACCAGTGTGCATCCCAGCCCCTCCCCGGTTCTGAATCACTTACCCCCATCGGTTTCATTTTACCCTTTAGGCTTGAAAAAGTGGGTATTTAGCCATCAGTTCGTTTTGTGTGGTCTGAGTTATAAAAATGTCCCTGCTGGTTTTTCCATATGAAAAACATGTTTTTCATTTGTGGAAACTTATATAATTTTTTTTTTTTTTTTTTTTGCTGGGCTTTCTTTTGTGCTGCTTTAAATTAAAAGCAAATGTACTTCCCTCCCCTTCATTCTTGCTTCCCCACCCCCATCTTTGCATGTTCCAATTACAGAGTTGTGAAAATAAGTCATCTTTCGGCTTTTGTTACTTTAAAACAGCTCTCGGTGATGTCAGAGTCAATACTAAAAGCATTAAGAATGCTGGCAGAATGTAATGCAGCTGCAATCCAACATGATGCTGGAAATGGGGTTGAGAGCAGAAAGGCTTTCCATATTCCCAGGGCGCACAACTGCTTGCGGCCTTGGCTTTGATCTCTTCAAAGGCTGCTGCCTCCTCCTAGATGGAGGGACTTGGCTGCCAGTCGCTCACATTGAAAAAAGGCAGAGGTCTCTATTCAGGCAGAAATCAATCACTGTGCAGAAACAATTATGTGTAATTCAACCATCATGAAAACAGGACGAGATTACGGGTTTGTTACCTGAGTGACCGTGTGGAGACGGGGAGCAGAGAACACTGGAGTCCTGCTGACATGCCACATCTCGATGACAATTATAGACATATGAATGATGTGGTGGGCGGGGGAGGCACGATGACAAATGCTGGTCACGCTGTCCAGCAGAGCAGAAAATGAGGTTACAATTGGGAGATAATGTTTGCATATGTAACCATATTTCAGCAAGCTGAACAACTTCAGGGAACAGGCCCTCAGAAACTCTTGTGGGTATTGGTGTGTGTGTATACGAGCATATGCATTTGATATTAGCTTAATTAAGGTAAAAACACTCCTAATAATTTGAAAATTATACTGGAAGAGAGAAAGAAAGTCAACTTTGGGTTACTACATTTGCTAATTTGGAGTATATACTACACCAAACTCTGAAAACACAACTAGGTTTCTAACCCAGTATGTGTGAGTCTCTCTAATCATCTTCTGGTTCGAGAGTAACACTTTTGTTTTGAACTTGTTAGTCTGCCTCAAAAAAGCATTATGTTTTTTCCTCTTGATTTAAGCCCTTTGGGGAAATGATTTTGCCCATTGTACTATCTTCCCTTGTTTTCAAATGTTATTTTTCTAAAGCAGTCTTCTGAAATGCGTTGAAGGTTTCTTTCATTGTAAATAAAAGCAGGCCCTTTTTCTAGGTAGGAAATAACTTTTTGCTTCAAGTAGAAGTATATTTAATCTCAGAGCCCTGGCTGGCAAAGCTGTCTAGGCATTTATTTTTATTTCAACTTGCTCTTGTCACCTAACAAAGGCGTAGGAGTAACCTCACACTTTGCCAGCAAGGCTGGCTAAGGCCGGGGGGGTGGGGGTGGGGTGGCAAAATAAGATGAAAACCTAGATGGCTGATTATAGAACGGTATTGCCGCTGCTCAGCCCGCTACCCCGGCCCGCGCCTACCTTTTATGCCGCTCCAGCTTAGACATCAGAGGCGTGAGAGCTGCTTTGAGTTACAGATCTTCAAACAATAAGTCAAAACAAAAAATCAATCCCCTCCGGTCCCTGGGTGCAGTTATCAAAAGATAAAAGAGAAAAATAAAGTTGTGCTCAAGCAGATAGAGGCAAGGAGCCGATATGCCAAGGAAAGGCCGTACAAGTGCAGAGTTGAAGTGGGCCTCGTGTGAGCCAACATCAATGCATTTTTATCTTATCAAAAAGTTTTAGGGTTGCCAGTTCTTTTCAAACTGGATCCAGTCTGCTCCAGGGCTGCCTGGAGCATTGGCTTCAGTAAGGCTGCTTCCCCCTCCCTTTTAAATAGACCCACATAGGAATCAGATTGCATTCATTCAAGGTATAAAACTTGCCACAGACTTCAACAGCAAATTAGGGGTTTCAATAGTCCCTTGATATTTTGCATATAAATTGAGGGGAGTTTTTTTTTTTAATGTTTATTGAAAGCTGTAGATTTATATGAAAAGTCAGGCAAATCTCTGTAGTGTGTGTGCTTCCTTCAAGCCAAATTTCTCAAGAGAGCTGGAAAGCCCCCATGAATTCTTTCTGAAGTAAGAAATCTATGTTTTCCCTCTGTTTCTTGTGGATAAAGTCAGATAGTTTTGGAGATTAATTATCTATCTGAAGCATTTGGGCCAGCATTTGATATATGAGCCAGTCTCTATTTTTATGAATCCAAGTTACAGTAAAAAAAAAAAAAACTTATATTTTTAAATATTCTTGTGGAATAGTGAGCTGGTTTGCTCACTAACTTTAGAGCTGTAAACATTTCTGAGATTATCCGAGACACAGTTCCTTCGTTAGCATCCCTGAAGGTCTTTGGCACTGGCCTTCCTCTGGGCTCCCTCTGCTCTGCTCCCTGGTAGAGTGGGGTACCTGAGCTTCCACGGGGGCCAGCCTCTGCACCTACCCCCAACCACTGTGGAGCCCAGGCTGTGCTTGCCGGGTGATCAGTTCCCAGGTTTTAAGGGAGAAAAGAGTGGTTTACTTGGCACTGCTATATAAAGAAGCTTGTGCTATATATAAACTACAGTTAATCATTTGAGTAACGCGATCATAGCTTTCATTTGCATACTTCAGATGACTCACTGTTTTGAAAATTAAATAAACTCAAATGGAAAACAACCACACACTGTGGGTTTGCAACCTTTATTTCCCAGTATAGAGTTAATGAGCAGAAAAATGGCAGAGACATTGCCACAGATCTAAGGCTTAAATTTTTTAAACTATTAATGAATGCACTTTATTATAAACATTGAAGCTTAGAGTTTGTGCTGTGGGCCCTGGGAGAAGGGGAATGGAGATGCTGTTTCCTTACCGTGAAGCTGCCCTAGAGAATCGCAGTCTGTATTTTTAGCCCTTTGTCCTGACTCTCCTTCAGGCTGGGTTCAGCTAGCACTTCCACTCCAGCCTCTCTCTACCATTTCCTATCCTTAATCCCATCTTGTCATCCTTCCAGGCTACTTGGAGGATGTTGTTACAAGTGGCTTCATGTTTACATGCAAGGATAGAAGGAAGGCAGAGGAGGAAAGTGGGTCACGGTGGTAAACGCTGACAGAGGTGCCATGCCCCAGGAAGCCCCCTTCGGGCCTGGGGGAAGAACCTTTCAATTGCTGACATCCCAGCCCAAATTCTGAACTCAAATCTCTTACTCTACAGGCAGTGGCAGCTCCAAGGGATTGGTTGGAAGGTGGAGGAGGGGGTCATGGCGGGGGGTGGAGGAGACTAGCCTCCGTAATCTCCAGCCGTATCCTCAGCCACTCCAGATAACCATCTGTGCTAAGTAAAAACGTTCTTCAAGGTAGAACCTCTAATCCCTTCTTCCAACCAGATTGCCCTTTTATGTAGAAATGTATATGCTAGGCAAACTGTCAGGCACATTCATTCGAGTGTGTGTGTATGTGTGTGTGATGTGTGTGTGTGTGTGTATATATATATGTATATCATGGACATATAATGCAGTGTTCAAAGCTCATGAATCAGATTACCTATACTTGAATCCCAGCTCCACCACTTATTGGCTGTAGGACCTTAATTTAAGCAAGTTACTTCCCTATTTTAATCCTCCGTTTCCTTATCTGTGTAATGGGAGTGATGGTAGTGGCTGAGCATGGGCTTTACGTGAAGGCAATGCAAATCCAGAGCAGCCTTGACATTTAGGTGCTAATCAACGTTAGCTGTCATTGTTGTTAGAAAAGAGTAAGTCTGTTCTGCACTCAATTAAAACATATTGGCATTTTGTTACTAACTTTTTGAGATGTACCATCTCATCTACTTATGCATTTTTGATATTTGAATTTCTTTGAGCCCAGGGAAGTGTTGAGTCTGCATGTCCTATCTCAGCCTGAATTTGTATTGAAGATGCAGTAATAGGAGGTTTTGCTGTGGTGGTCCCAAGGGCCGCATAATCTTGGGAGAAAATATATGGTTAATAATATAATTCTTACATTTCAGTAATTTGGAATTGAGGAAAACAATCATAATTCACATTTTTTTCTAGCCTTTTAAAAGTACTAAAAGAAATAGATTTTCTTTTTCAAAGGAAAAGAGTTTTTGATTATATGAATGTTATATTTTAGCATATTATATTTTAGTCAGATTATTCTATAGGACAATATTAAGTTCTTATTACAGAATATGCATATGTAATTCACTAGCATTTAGAATGGTACAGAGGAAAGCCATGTTCAAATATTTTGGATTACAAATAAAATAAGGGGGTTTTTCTGTACAAATTTTTTGAAATTTATAATGTGCAGGGATATTGTGGATGAGTCAAGCAAGATTCAGGTTGCTAGATTATTTAAACCTTGGGATAAAAGCAGGCTGGGCAGCACCGGTCACTGCTGTCTCTGCGTCCTGCATTGGTTCCTTGGCCCGCCCGCCAGCATCCCCACTGCTGCCTCCCTCCCCTCCTCGTGCCTCTGAAGCAGTTGGATCACATACAGACTCCAGCTGACAATCTAAGTTGCAGGGTGAAGATAACGTCATGGTAGTTAAAATATTACTTGGACCTTCTATTTTAATAGAAAATCTCTAACTTTGATGATTTGTGTTGTTTTTGTAAAACATGTTGAAAATAACTTATTTAACAATTTTTTCCTTTTAGCTTCAAAATTCTGTACTGTTTTAAGAATAATTACTTATTTAGAGGAGAGGCACCAAAATATATTTTAATTAATGTTAAAGTCAATTTAAAAGTATTTAAAACAAAAACACTGAATTTTTGACAAGCCAAAAGAAACTTAGTTTGAGTAAATTGCTTTATTCTAAGCAGAAATTACCAGACTACCTCTCAGATTTTTTTTTCCAGGTTTTTGACAAATAAAAATTATATGTATATATAAGGTGTACCATGTGATGTTTTGATCAACCTCTCAGAATTTCAAAGGAACACTCAGAACTCTTATTTGTAGCTATTTAATTTTCAGTAACTACATACCTATATAGCAACTTCATAAAAGTTATTGGAAGGTATCTTCCATTTTTTCTCTTGGTTGTTTGGAGTTAGAATATTCTTTCCAAATCTTACAAGCATAGCAGGGTAAATAAGCACACATGTTTATGCTTTTGAAAGAAAAATACAAATCTTCTTCGAGGACAGATGACCCTAAATGATTTAATTTGACTCATAGGACATTCTAAGAATTAAATCTCATGCTTTATAAAACATGCGGATCATGACTCTAGCTCTGCAGTTACAAGACTCCTAAAAGGCAGACTTCTGGCATTTGATCCTGTGTATTGCTGAGCTTCCCAGAGGTGAGTGGGGATGTCCAGACCTGGCATGTTACTGATGCATGAGCATCTAAAGTTTAAAAAAAGGAAATTAAGGGGGCTGGCCCTGTGGCCGAGTGGTTAAGTTCGCGCGCTCTGCTGCAGGCGGCCCAGTTGGTTCGAATCCTGGGCGCGGGCATGGCACTGCTCATCAAACCACGCTGAGGCAGTGTCCCACATGCCACAACTAGAAGGACCCACAATGAAGAATATACAACTATGTACTGGGGGGCTTTGGGGAGAAAAAGGAAAAAAATAAAATCTTTAAAAAAAAAAGGAAATTAAGGAGTTGTACATTATTTCATTAGAATTATTTGAACTGGTAATTAGCATACAAGTTTCTATAAAGATTAATCCTTGGACTTTAGAATACTTGGTTGAATAGCCAGTGCAACTGAAGTATTGAAGGCTTGGGGGAATATATATAGTAGAAGGACAAGCAGAAATGGTAGAAAGATAGGAATTTTATAAAATGCCAAACCAATACCACGTGCAAATTTTAAAGGTAAGAGTTCTTCATAGAACTTGTCGTCTTTACTTGTGCATCTTAGAAAAAACGAACTATGCTTTATAATTTTGAAGTTTTTAATAAGATAGTCATCTGGAAATTGTATTGCATTAAAGTTCCATGTCTTTTTTTTTTTCTTCTCTTGTGTATCATGTTTTGTTTTCTTTTTCTACCTCAATTTTAACCCTTGAAAGATGTGATCAAGTCTTTTCGCCCCACGTGGTCACGGTTGCTTATAGGTAACGTGAGACCAGTTGTTGTTCAGTTGACTGGTTTTTCTGACACTTTTGTGGCTGATTTTCTTTATGGATGGGTAGGGAAGAAGTCAACCCAAGGAATTTTAAAAGGATGTATTTCATCACACGTACTGTTTGATGTACATTTGGGCCTGGGGCTGGGTGATGAAGCCAAAAAGAAGAGATTCCTTGGAGCCAGCCCATGGGGTGAGTGGGAGGACGGCAGAAGGAACTGCAGGCTCCAAGCAGTGGGGCTAGCCCCTGATGGAGTCAGAGTGGGTAATTACCTACGTGGTAGGGCCTGAGGAGGGCCACACGTCTCTACTTGCCTGAAAATGTCTCCCCTGCTGGCAGTCCATTGAAGTGTCACTCAGCCAGCCTACTGGCTCCCAATTCCCACTGTTGGAGGTTCTCTGTAGACAAAGCAGGGGCGTTGTTGTCCAAGGGACCCCGTTAAGTGCCTGGGAGGGAGACCCTCCGATGGGGAGGGGCCTTAGAGGTGGGCTGGCCAGTGGGCACAGCATTGTACCCCTCCGCAGGTGAGGCCAACCCTCTGCAAGAATAACTCCCTCACCTCTCTCTCTCCCTCCCCTACCTCCCTGGCCAGGTGCCTGCACTGCAGGGCCATCCCTGAAAATAATGGAATCACCCTCCGCGTGCATCTGAGGCTGCTGTCATTTGCCTTCTCCCACCATTTTTCACTCTTCCAGGCTACGCAAACATTCTTTGTTCTCCCAAGCCTCTGGTTTCAGATCTTTGGCTGTTCTGGATCCCCTCCTCATTACCTGCTTTGCGTTCAATAAACGTTTGAACTACTCAGTGCTTCTGATTGGGTCTGACCATTGTAGCAGAAGGCTGGCCCATGTCATCCTCATTCTGGGCATGAGAGTTCTAGTTAACGTACCCTCAGGTTTTAGAGTTTCAATCACCTCTTGACTCCTGGGCTCAGAGTTAATTTTGGGCAACTAAAACTTCTGTCTGCCTCCAACGTGTTGGTGTAGGGAATGGTCAACTTGTAAAGTTTACATTAATCCATATTAAATCCCCTCTTCTCAATGTCACTTGGTCACTTTTAGCTATTTGAGTCATTTTGGATCCAGTGATACAGGGTTTTTCTTCCCATTTTCTTGTCCTATTGGAATTTGAAAGGCAGGCATCTTTATCCTCTTTAAAATGTCTGTAGAGGCAAGGCTAAGAACAGACTGAGCCATTCATCAGTAGTACCCTTTGGGGACACTGGAAGGATTCTGCTTAGACTTGGAAGCAGGTAAGAATCCTGGTTTTGCCTTTGGCTTGCTGTGTAACCTTGAGCAATTCTCAAGGTGTTAATTTCCTCATCTATAGAGTGATGATACTGCCTACTTCATAAAGCATGTATAAGGATTGGATAGCGTGTATGTAAATCATCAGATACTGTGCCTGGCATGTCGTAGTGGTCCACAAGGATTAGTTCTGCTGTGCTTTGGAATCACAGAGATGAAGTTAATCGTTCACCCATGTGTCTTGAGTTAGTCGAATCACTGCCTCACCCGCTAGCTTCATGAGTCTTCTCTTTTCTACCATGGAGTGCCGTTTCCTTTGACTGCTCCTCCTGTGCTCTACATAACTGCACATTGGAGCTTTAAATAAAGAAGTAAGGCTGCTGCGGATGAGTAGTTGACCTTTTCCCTAGGCCTCTTTCATTACACTGGGTTAATTCATCATTGAGAATTTAGAGGAATGGTGACGTGTGGGAGGAGGCATAGTGGGTAAGGGGAGGGCGGGTGATAGCTCTCTTCCCACCGTTGAAGGGCTGCTAGTGTGGAGGAGGAAGTAGGCTGACTTTGTGTAATCACAGAGGACAAAATCATACAGGTCCACAGTCCTTTATTCATAAATTTGGAATTGAAAGCTATCTGAATATTGAGTTTTTTATAAGTTTAATGGCAAAATATGACCCTAATTATTGTGAAGTCACTTATAGTCTTTATTCTACTAAGCATGAATATTTATATACCTCACTGCAAAGATAAAAATGTGTTTGATCATTGAGTACCACCTTGGACCCCACTGAGGGCAATACGTAATGTACAGTATATCTGCCATATTACTTTTCTGAAACCTGAAAAATGAAGTTACAAAACATTTGGCCCCAAGGGTTTCGGGTGAGAGATTGTGGGCCTGCACCAGAGGGTACATAGGAGTTTTGGAAAGACAAATAGGAGCCTAGTTTAAAGAAGACCTTCTCATGTAGTTGACGGTAATGTGGGATTATTTCCCAATGGGATGGCGTCTCAGGATTGAGCTCATTTGTGGTGGGGTTGGGAGGCCCTATGCAACCATCCCTTAGGGATGTTGTCAGGGGAGTTTATTGAGCAAGGCACTGAACTCTAAAGTCCCTCCCAACCCTGCATTTATTAACTTAAAAGACCCAGTTTGTTTAGCCTAGGTGGCTCAGCTCCAAGAGAGGTTTCTCTGGGAGAAGGAGCCCCCAGCCCATTCTGAGACTGAGGACGTGAACTAAATATGGGGTGCCTTGCCAGAGCGTGCAGGCACCTCATGCCGGGGCTGCCTGGAACTGCTTTACACCTGTAACTTCTGTCTCATGATTTCAGAGAATGCTGCAGTCCTGGCAAAGTTTAAATTCTACGTGAAAGTTGTATGATACGCTTCTGTCTCACAAGGTTGATCTAACCCAGACCTTCTCAAAGTGTGGCCCCTGGGTCAGTGGCATCAGCCCCCCACCGGGAGCCTCTTAGAACTGCAGTCTTCTCCTCCCATCCCAGATCTGCCGAGAACTCTGCAGGTGAGGTCCAGAGACCTGTGTTTTTTGAAGCCGCCGGGTGATTCTGGTTCGTGTGAATTTACTAAGCGTTACTCAGTGCTTTTCGTGAAGAAGACAGCTGAGGGGCCCATGGTACCTGTGGTCTAGGCCTCAGAGTGTGCTTGAGAGAGAGGCCGGGGGCTCCATGCCATGGTGCTATTTCGAGAGGGCTGTAAGTGAAACTCAGAATGCAGGAGGAGAATAGGGGAGGAATGAAGGGATTCTAACTGGGCCAGTGAGAAAAGGCTCATGGAAGAGTGTGCTGTGAGACATGGGTAAGCCTTTGGGGGCCACTGCCTGGGACCGCACTCCTGGCTCAGCGGAAAGAACAGTTAACCTCCTGTTGGGGAACAGAGATGTCTCTAGAATGTCACTGGGGATATAGCAGTAACAAGGGAGAATTGAGACAATACTATCAGCCAGGCTCCTGGATGACATTTTTCACGTCCTTTGGCTATGAGGTCAATCCTTTTTGGACTCAAGTGCCTCACCTTGTTAAATTTCCTCTTGCCTGGATAGGCACATCAGACTAGTCCTGCAATGTTTTGGATTCCTGAATCTGTCAACCCCATTGCCTAATTACATCCTCATCCAAGTCATCAATAAAACTTTGAACTCACATTTGAAATTTCCCTCAGCTTGACCTAAATCCTAACAACCTTTCGGTCCACTTGCTGAACTAGAAAGAAAGAACCCTGATTTCTCGTGTGGTTTCTAAAACCAGTCTTGTTCTAGCATCATACCCTATATAATACAGATTTTTTACTGAGATTTTTTACTGAGAACTTTTTACATTTTAAGTTTTTTGTTATAAAATATGCTTTACACTGTATGATAAGCTGCATGAAGACAGAATTTTGTCTGATTTTAGCCTGTCAAAATTTTAAAAATTTTATTTGTTTCCAAAGAGCCCATGCCTCATAGAAGCGTAATTGTAACGTGTAGTGTATATGGGCGTGGGCCAGAATACCACCCAAAACAAAGATCATTGGTTGGTCGTCAACAGCCTCCTCTTCAGGCCACTTAGGCAGTTTGTGGAGATTGACTTCCATGCTGTTGCTCGAGAGTTCAGTGTCTCCAAATGTCTCTCTTTCAGCCAAGATTAAGTCTTATTATGTGTGGAAGTGTGTTTTTGTGATGGCCTCTTACATAATTGTGTAGGCATCGCCTGGGTACTTTTGAATGGTTTACATTAAAGAAAACTATTTCTACTTAGCACCACCACCACCTTGTAATAGTTTAAGGTGAAAAATACGTATACCTTGTCAATTGTCTGTCTTTGTTGGTTAGGGACAAGGCTAAGTTCCAGGAAGCAACTTGGGGAGGGCAAGGAAGGGAACATGTGATTTTCTCTTCGAAGCAAAATAACTGGAAAGCCTTTGGATGAACTGTGAACAGTTAATAACGTAATCATGGTCTCATAACACAGTGTCGTAGGACTGTCAAGTCACATAAGAGCATTCTTTGGTTTTAAGAATCTCGTCATCATCATCCAGGTGGATGGTTATCTGTCAAGCTCTTAATGGCCTCATTTAAAGAGAATCATATAAGCAGGCTTAATACGTGGTTCTGGCCACCTGTGTTACAGGCTGTCCATCCTCTGTTTTTTAGCCTAAGTTTCAGCTGCTGCTGTGAAAGTGCTCCTACAAAAGGAGAGATCTGAAAGACTATTTTAACTTGTCCATAAACTCAAGAGGAAATGTATGAAGTACTATTTTCCTGTAAGTGATTGTTTGGACTGATGATGTTATGGAAAAAAAGAAATGAAAAATGGAATCACTGTTGAATATCTTGGTGACTATTCATTCTGTGAATAGCTGTACTATCTGTAACACGGCTTAAGAAGACCTTGTTTCTTTCCTCAATAGATACCATTTATTATTAGTACTTCAGAAAGGCTAAGAAAATTGTTCAAAGAATAACACTCAGGGGCCAGCCTGGTGGCGTAGTGGTTAAGTTTGCCCTCTCCGCTTCAGTGGCTGGGGTTTGTGTGTTCAGATCCCTGGCATGGACCTACACACCACTCATCAAGCCGTGCTGTGGCAGTGTCCTACACATAAAATGGAGGAAGATTGGCATGAATTTTGGCTCAGGGGCAATCTTCCTCAAGCAAAAGAAGGAAGATTGCCAACAGATGTTAGCTCAGGGCCCATCTTCCTCACAGAAGGGAAGAAGGAAGGAAGGAGCGAGGGAGGGAGGAAGGAAGGGAGGAAGGGAGGAAAGGAACAAGAATACTCAATGTGATTCCTAGAGTTACACCCTGGTAAGTAGCCAATATTGATATCACATTTTCATGCCTAAGATTTGCAACTAACATAAGATAAACTAAGTATATCTCTAACTTTATGAAACAATGAGAATGCCAAGATATGACCTGAATTAACTGAGAATATTTTGTTATTGGATAGGTGTATGGAGAATGAAGAGAACAACCGCAGATAGTTTTGTTTGTTTGTTTTTTAAGTGGAACACCCAGGGTGGGTTTTTGATCTGTATCTGGAATTTTCTCAGAATCCAGAAAAGTGTTGTTTTACTTGAATTGTTGTCTCTCCTTCTGCTTCTCCATTATTCATGAAGGACCATGTTTTTGAGAACAAAGCATTCAAAAATTCATGCAATCCATACATGGTTTGAGCTTCTAACTCCTTACAAAAAAAAAAAAAATGACTCTGAGGCTCAGAGAAACTATGATTCAGAGGTATCTTTTCCTCCTAAAATTATAATTGTCTTTGGATTTCTCGTGCTCTTAGAATGCTAGAGGCAAAGAGAGCATTTTAATTGGCACTGGTTCTTGGGAATGGAAAGGGTTTGCATTTTCTGTCTCTTTCTAGAGAGTCGGTTGACTTACCTACATTTTATAGTAGAAAGACTTTGGAACTGACCGGAGTTCCATATAATCAGAAAGACTTTGAAGTGGCCAGAATCCTGCAAAGGTGCTCAAGGAAACTGGTTTTCTGTATTCCTTTCTTCTTCCTGTAGAAGCAGCAGATTTGGTAATGTCAGAAACAGAAGAACTGTCCTGATGGAGTTTCGAGTGGTGGGAGAGAGGGTCGTGAAACGGTTGGTGTGCGGTGGGCGCTCTCTCGGGTTTCACGGGCCCTCCTCTCCGCACAGAGTGTTGGCTTTGACAGTGTTTGGGGCATGCTCTTTGATCTCCTCTGTCATAATAGTTACTTGATTGCTACAAACAACTGTTCATGATGGGCATTTTTATGAGTTCTTTTCCTCTTTTTTATCTTTAATCTGTGTTAAAGTGACAACAAAGGAAACAAAATGAGCTAATTCATACACAGCCTTACCACCCTAATAAATAACTGTTTTCATTATTCATGATCTTTTCTAGTCCTTGGTGTATACGTATGTATTTTTTTACATTTTTATAATCCTATCTGTTTAGAAATTTATATCTTTCAGTAAGTATGGGTGCTGTATCTTAACTCCATATATGTATTTTCTAATTAAAATGAACATATTTCATGATTTAGAAAATGACTCCTTTAGACTCAGCCTTAAAACAAGTAATGTCTTTCCAAAGGGCAGAAAGTCTCTCTTTACTTTCAGTCATTAATTTATCCTTTTAAAAAAAGTCCTGTCTTTTTTTTTTTTTTCCGTGAGAATTTTAATCCCACTTTGCTTTTCTACCAGTGACTAATTTCTTGCCAAGTTTTTATGGATACCATTTTTTTAAATGACAACTAAATAATACTGTAAACATTGACATTTAGGAGCTCTTGTTCCAGTTTTGTTCATCTTTTTGTTGTTTTTCTTGAGCACCCCTAACTTGTCTTTAGATGACACGACTGAAGGGTCTTATGAAGGTCCCGACCACTGGACTCCGCCCCACTAGGAAAATGTCCTTTGCAGGATCTCCACTGCCTCACGCCTCAGGAACAGGTGAACACTCTCACCTTTAGAGTAGGGTTTGCGTGTGTATTTATTGTTGAGAAGATGGTCTGTGTTACTCCCTCCTGAGAATGGTACATGATTCATTGGCTATTTTTTCCCAACAGTCATGTATTATGAGAACACACTCTGCATGTGTTGCATTAGCAAACATCCAGTGGCTGGAGAGTTAAAGACATCGGGCTTGTGAGGTTGAAATATCCAGCACAGACCCAACGGGGAAGATTTCAGGGCCGTGGAGGAAAGCTCCAGAAAAAAGGGACACGAGGACAGATACTCCTTGAGCTAGTTCTCTCTGCCCGGCCCCAAACACTTGAAACCTTCAACTCCTGTTTCCCACAGTCCAGCCTTTACAGTCTGGTACAGGTGGCAGCCCCGACATCTGTACGTTCTCAGTGACTTCCACGTTCCAGCTCTTTGTGTTGCTTGCAGGGGCGAGAGTGTGCTGTGCGTTTCTGCTTAAATAAGTGAGACGCAGCTACAGTACGTGCTCTGCTCGGGGAAGCGAGGGGCACTGTAAGACCTGTGGTCCATTGAGGTGGTCTCAAGGGTGGTTTTCAGTCCATGGAGAGAGAGAGAGAGAGAACCTAAGGTTTATGACAACACAGTAGTGGTGGGAAATAATTGCTTATCATCAGTGACCCCTGGGCTGGCTTCTTTCTGGTCAGCGCTCCCTCCAGCCTCTCTGGAGGTTCACGTGAGATTCAGCTTCACGATTTATGTGCAGTCTCAGGTGGTCAGCATCTTCTTAGGTATACAACTTTAACAATGGAATCAGTGATTTTTAGATATCTTTCCTTCCTTTAATAGTCTCCCCAATTTAGAGAGCTTTGACATAACATAAGGAGCCTTCCTGAAGGATAACCCAAAGAACTGACTTGTCGGATGAGAAGTCCCACCAGTGGTCTCGAGCCGCCCCTGGTCTCAGCGCGCTGTGCTCAGCCTGGGACTGCCTCTGCTGTTCTTCCTGCCAGAGTCCTCCACTCGGAAAGCCCCAGCTCGTTCTCTGAGCCGGCTCACAGGTACCCCTCCTCAGACGCCCTCCTTGAGCCCTCGCTGGCTTGAATTACTCCTGAGGTGTTTTCTTCATGCCTCACTTACAGCATTTTGCACATGGCATTGAACGTTATTAGTTTACATCTCATCCCCCGAATCGGACCGTGCACAGGTGCTTAAGGATGGGGACCCTAACACAGAGCCACGCATACACAAATCAATGAATGATAGAATAAACGAACGGAACTTTCCACCTCATTTTTTAAAAAAAGGATGAAAAATCAGGAGACGAGAATGTTGAGAAACTATTAAATTACAATGGTGATTAACTATTTCGGTTGTGATTTCTCCAAACTCTGATTCCTTTACCCACTTTTCCTTCACTTCTGTCACACCTTTGTGTCCATATCACAAGGCACAGGAAGGTCAGATTCAAACTAGCCAGTTTAAGTCCTGGTTAGGGACTTAGATGACACATTTTGTTTGGGGAAGTTGACATAATTGACTAATATAACCTCTGACCACTTACTAAAAATATCCATATCTCTGTTTTTCATGGTTGTCAAAAATCTAGAATTGGCTTCTTAGGCATGTGTATATAAAACTTCTTGCAATTTAAGAAACTTCTAATTGGAGCTTTCAGTCCTTAGTGGAAAATGAGAGTTTCAGAGCATAGTTTAAGACTACTGGACTCCGGAGTGTCTCCTGAAGCAAACAGCACCAGACGCCATTTCAGTAAAGTGTCCTATGGCTTTCTAAGAACTTTGACATTCAAAATTGGTAGATTATGGGTAGTTTGATGGATTTTAGTGGTAAAAAATGTCTCATCAATGTTCACACTGTTATGATTAACTTTTGAGTAACTTTTTGAACTTGGAGTTTTAAATAATACATCATAGTCCGTTTGGGGTCACCTCGTCCTTGAGTCACAGTGGGTTTCATCAGCCCTCACGGCTCCCAGTCAGGGGAGTCTCAGGCGGGCCGTGTCCTCCCTGCTCTGGGGGTGAGACTATGACGTACTCACACCGCTGCCCTCAAACCATCTGTGCGGGTCAGCTGTTTCCAAAATTCGACTATAAACTATTTACCAAACACATGCGCTTTAAAAAAAAAGATTTCTAAGGTGGTGTTATGCCAGCAAACAAAAGATTTTTCTGTTATACCTCAAAGTTGCAAAAACCCCACTAATACTATATAGACCATCAATAATATGTAAGTATCTCCTGAACTTCCACAAATTTTCACTAGTTTATGAAAATTCTAAAATACTAAACATTTCACCTTTAACAGTGGGAATTTTAAAAATGATAATATGTGGAGGGATATATTTAAAAGAGCTGGAGTCCTCCCACTATAAATAATATTAATAGGATAATGGCTGAATTATATTGACTTGATGAGCACAGTGAATACTAGTAAGTTCAGTACATTAGTCCAGAGAAAAATAATTGCTAGTTTATAATGGGAGAATATGTTGGTGTTAGAATTCTAAGTTGGAAGGAGCTAAAGTCTATATGATAAGCCTTTCAGTAGAGAATTTATTTCAGATTCAATGAGTCAAAAGTAATGTTTCCCACAGCTTGGTACCAATCATGCTACGCAAAACTATATGGAACAAATCTAGTGATACCTAGAAAGGAGTGTCAGAAAACCCAAGTTTTCGTCCTAGGTCCAAGTTGGACTCTGAACAAATTGCTTGCAGATGAAAGAATATGGAAGTTCAAAAAAGTTCTGAAATCTGAAAGTGTTTTTATGACTTCATGTGGTGGCCAAAGCTGACCAGAACTGATGCAGGAATTTTCATAGCCTTTATCTACCCCACTTACTGTGACTGTTGACTTAGCTCAAGAAATATTCGTGTATCTGATTAAAGGTTGCTGCCCCAGACTCTGCTGGGGTGTTACATAATACACAGCATATACCCTGTATTATTTTTCATACATGTGAAAATTCTGCAAACTGAAAATCTTTTGGCCCCATGGGTTTCATGTAGCACATCATAGACCAGAACCTCAGTTACCTCATCTGTACTAGAATAACGGTACCACAGTAAGAGAAAGATGTTTGCTAAGAGAAAGATTTTTGATGTCAGACAGATCTGGGGTTGAATCTTGCTTTTGCCTCTTAGCGTGTGACCAGGCACAGGTTATGGAACCTCTGAAAGGATGCCTCTTTGTTTGTAGGGTCATTTGTTTTGAAAGTTTCTAAAACACGGTGTTTGATAGGTGATAAGTCAAGATACTCAATAAATTGTAGCTTTGATCATGAATTTTAGATATAAAATTGACATTAGGCATCTTAAAAATGGTGTGGTCTTCTAACTCTGGCATCATGGTAGACAGAATACCCTAACAAACCATTTGCTGAAATGAGATAAAATTACAGAGATGTATTTCACTTAACACACAGACACTCTCATCTATACAAAATATGTGTACATACATAATACGTATGCGCACACACATCCAATCCATTAAAAAAATTTTTTTTCAAAATATGCATTTTGAACGCATCCACAAGCTGAATGAAAGTAAGGGATGCTTAAGGTCAGTCAACAAGTACAGGTGGGCACCCAGATATGTGAACAACCCACGGAAGCTGGCTTTTGTTGGATGTAGTGAATCAAGCTTCAGTTTACATCTTGCAGGGTGCAGAGGACAAAGAGTCTAATAGGAGAAAACCGCCAACCCCACAACGGGAGGCTGGGATCCTGAAGGCTATATGTTCAGTGTAAAGGTAAACTAGAAATAAACCCACCTTCCCAGGGAACTGCAGGGGAAATTTCTTGTCTGAAATATTGGCACTGACTAGAGTAGGAAAACACTCCCCTGAGAATTGTGACCACAGCTGACTGTCACTCTGCTTTGCAACCCGAGCTCGCATTATCCAGGTGGACTGAAAGACCTCAAGCTGAGAATTTTCTTTAAAGGAGTCCTAGATTGGTAGTGCTTCCAGGCACATGCAGAAGCAAAGACACATCCCTTCTGGAAGCACTGACCTTCCATACAGGCCTCAAAGAATTTGTGTAGGTAAACTTAGAAGAAATAGGCACTCATAGTAAAGAAGAACAAAAAAAGAAAGAAAATCCCAACACACAAGGAAGCATGGCCTGTGAGCTGTAGTTGACAGACTCAGTTGAGTCAGATACGAAAGTCTGTAAAGCACTGTTGTTATAGGTGTTATCCAGCATGGTGGTCACCCCCTGCAGGTGGCTGTTGAGCACTTAACCAGTGCAACTGAGAAGCTGAATTTCTAATTTTATTTAAATTTAAGTAGCCTCATAGCTGGTGACTACTGTATTGGACAGCACAGCTTTAGAAAAATAGAATTGTTACACACTTAGTTTTAATATGTTTAAGAAATAGAAACAAGAATTGAAAAATATGAGTAAAGATTAAGAGACTATAAAAATGACATCACAGTTTTGAAAAATCAAACATGATTTATAGAAATTAAAAAATAATATTTTAAGTTAAAAACTGAAATAGGTTTAAGAGCAGATTAGACTTTGCTGAAGGGGGAATTAATGAAATGGAAGAGAATCTGAAGAAATTATCCAGAATAAATATGGGGAGACCAAAAAAAGGGAAAATTATGAAAGTTAAGGTATGGAAAAAATACTGCATGCAAAACCTAACCCAGAGTAAGCTGATGGAACTATGATGATATCAGACAATGGAGGATATAATTCTAAACTGTTATTCTTATAATAATATAGCTTCAAAATCTATAAAGGAGAATTTGATAGAATTTCAAGGAAATATAGACAAATCTGCCTTCTAGTAAGGGATTTCAGCATATCTCAGTATTTGATATATCACCAGACACTCTCCCTTCTCCCTAAAAATAAGCTATAAGAGATTTGAATAACACAATTAACAAGCTTGATGAAATGGATTATGTGGGTTGCTATATCCAACAACTCTAGGATATAAAATATTGGGCCAGGAATCAAGTGTTACCAAACTTCAAGGGATTAATTATCAACAGACTATATTCTCTGATTCCCAAACCATTAATTTGGAAGACAATTAGAAAAATGCTCTTTTATCAGCAAGGAAAACTCTTCTAAATGCCTCAAAGGTCAAAGAAAATATTTAGGACTGAATAGTAATAAAAAGTATTAGTAGTCATTATATTTACTGTCATGCACTTGGTTAAAAAAATGCTACTGTCACTTGATAGAACAGTAAAAGTTACTTTGTTGAATCTAGGCCCTGGAGCACACGATGACATGGGAAGCGCACATAGTCTCCTCCTTTGTAGTGAGGTGCTGTGGCTGTCCCAGGGAAAAACACCTGCATGATTGAGTTTTTACTTTACAGAATGATTGACGGATCAAATATGGCTATGCAGACTTGGTTATTTGGTAGACATTTTATGAAAACTAAATGAAGCGAGCCTGTCACTTTAATAAAAACAATTGTATTTGTTACCAATAACAAAATTCAGACTTTCCAGCAGAAATTAGAGTTTTGGAAATTTTGTATCCTTCACTGTAAGCTTGAAGCTTGAGTCCTTAAAGACTCTTCTGATGAGATCAGTGGTGATACTGACGAATGTGATTTTGATATTGTGTAAATGAAATGGGTCAGTATTTGGAAGGTCTGCCTAACTCAGTAAACCAGCATTCTCCAAATGATCCGTGCTTGTTACGAAATCATACATAGGTGAGCGACCCATTCAATGTGCAAGGGAGACGAACGGGTTTTAATGGCACAGAGTAGGAAAAGGTAACTGGCATGGTTTAAGATTCACCTTTCGGCTAACCTTTAAGAAACTACCATTTGTCCAGTGCACTAACAAAGGAGAATATTCATAATTATCTAAAAAGGCTATTAAAATAATTCTCTTTTCCAACTACTTATCTACGTGACGCCAGATTTTCTGCATATACTTCAACCAAAACAACATATCACCACAGATTTTATGCAGAAGCAGATATGAAAATTCAGCTGTTTTCTATTAAATCGGATGTTAAAAGAATTTTAAAAAATGTAAAACAGTGCCACTTATTTTCCATAAACATGTTATTTATGTTCACATTTAATGAATTTAGTATTCTTTTTTTAAAACAAATTAATAAATGCTTTTGAATGTTCTCAGTTTTAATTCCTAATGGTAAATATCGATAGATGTAATCCACATAAACCAAGCTGTTAGACGTCTTCAGTAATTTTAAGAGTCTAAAGAGATCTTGAAACCAAAAGGGTTAAGAACCACTAGTTTAGGCTCTTTGATGGGGAAGACCTGGGGCTACCTAGTGCCGAGATCCACCCGCGGGTGTTCTGTAATGAGGGCTATGGTGATGAACCACGCCATTCACCATGACCCCAAATAGGCCACCTTAAGACCTGTGATTGAGTATTGAGCTTTTTTTGTGTCACGGTGGGATTTTTTTTTAAGTATGCGTAATTCTCACTTTCGTTTTATACATGACTGTAATATTCTTAAATAACATTTCGAGCAGCATGAACCTGCACCCCATCATATATTTAAAGTCGACTCAGAAATTTCCTGAGTGAAAATTTATGAGAATCAGTCATGTCCTCAACTTTTACTTACTTAAAACAAAATAAAACTTCAGTGTGTGCATTTAAAGGAGCTCAAGAATAGGAGTGATCTATTCGAAATGAAAAGAAGAAAGAAAATGTCCCCATTTTCACAGAAAACAAAGACAAATGATTTAGAAGCAGAGCCTTGCTCCCCGCCCGCGTGCGGGAGCCTGGCATTGGAGCTTTCTTCCTGCGTGGGGCAGTGGACCGGCACCTCTCCACAGGCTGTGGTCACAGCCTTTCCTCTCGGCCTTTAGACCTCAAAATTCCACAAGCACAATTAAGAGAGATGGGAGTGAGAAAGAGAAATCATGGGAACCACATACCATACAATATTCCAGAAAGAGTAAAAAAAGAAACCACTAAAACTTGTAAACCTGCCCACTTATAAGCAAGTTTACATGTATAATCTACATAGCTGACCCACTGGGAAGACAAGAAAATTGAATAAAGTCCTTTTTAAGTTTTGTGTTTCTTTCTTTGGTGTAAGTTACCTGAATGTATTTGATCACAAACCACAGGGAGAAGTGCAGCTCCCTCACACTGATGCTTATCTATACACGCAAGAAGCAGGTGTTTGAAGGGAAAGAGTTACACAGTTTTTGCTTCAACAAAAAGAAGCTCAGGAACAGATTAGACTCTAACAACAAATGTATGTAAAACAAAACCCAGAAAACAGGTCAGGTGGATGTTGTGTTATACTGTCTCATTAAAGAAAATGAGTCAAGATTGATCTAATTAACTCACACAGATTCAGCACATTTACCCACTAACCGGGCGGCAGTGGCCATCTCCGTCACAGCTGTTTGTTTAAATTGCTCACATGAGTCATTCCGAGAAGAGACTCAGCCTTTAAAAAAATAGGTAAACAAACTATTTGAAATCTTTGTCTCTTACCTGATAATCATCTAGGAGAAGCATCCTAATTATGTACTTGGGAGAGTCCCGGGCCTGAGGCCTCTGCAAACCGAAGTGGCCTCCCAGGGAAATTGAGCAGTGCCTTCTTTGTCCTGCACAGGGTGCATAGTGCTGTGTCAAGTCTGTCACCTTCCTGCTGTCGCACTATAGCCTTGTGGTTGGCAGTTCACAGCCAAAACTTTACACTCCAGCCCTTATCAAAACCATTATCATATAAATATGTGGAGACAGACTTCCCCGCAAATTCGTCTGTTGAGTGTTTAATGACATTTCAAAAAATGTGGAAATGAAAGCATGAATTCTTTGCTACCTTCTCAATTAGCAGAGAGTGCTAATATCATCTTTTAGAAAACAATGCACTGGACGCAACAATCATGACACAATCATGACGCACTCTTCCAGGATGCTTGGAAGGAGTGCGAGTTTGGCGTCAGATCTGGGTTTGACCCCTACTCTGCCACGTACTAGCCGTGGGATCTTAGGCAACTCATTTAATCTTTCTAAGCCTCGTCACCCACCCCCTCCTTCAAGTGGGGATAATTATAGCAATCTCCCAGGGTTGTCGTTGGGATTAAACATTTGTTTAGCAGAGTATTTGGTGCACAGTAAATGCTCCAACTGGTAGTCATAGTCATTGTGGCTGTTATCATTGCTAATATTAAGTTGCCTTTCACAAGTACTAATTAAGTCCTGTTATATTCCTGAGCCTTGGTTCTCTTATCTCTAAAATGGGGCGTTGGTTGGTAGGTGAACGCTAAGATTTTCCAGCTGGGCATTCTGAGTGTGTAGGGGAGGCTGGCGCGCTGCCCAGCTAGGGTCCTTCCCTCCTGCCCATCTTCCTTCCCTCCCTTGGGCAGCCCTGCCAGTTAGCACCCGGCAGGAGGTTGCAAGATCAAAGCCCAGGGAAAGGTCAGGCATTCCTGGAGCTCGAGGATCAGCTGCCTGCAATAGCTGCTCTTCCCTAATCTATTACTGCAGCAGCTCCAGCCCCTAAATGGAGAGGCTTTTCCAGAAGCCACTTGGAGCACTGGGGCTCAGCTGAGCTGGAGAGAAACTTGAGGGAGAACGCCTGTTTGGAGGTTGCTATCAAAAGCTTTAATTGTTATACTTTTGTCTTCTTTTGGAAAATGTGAAAGGTGAGGATAGGAAGGTGGAGATGGAATCTTATCATGAAGATGCTGTACAAGTGGTAAATTCAATTACACTGTCATCAAACAGCGCCACCACGGAAAACGGTGTCGTAAAACATGCAACCATCAACGGAAAACACTCACAATGTATTGAGTAAAAAACTGGGTTATAAAACATCATCCTAGGGTTTTTTTAAAAAAAAAATGCATGTGTGTGAAACTAACAGAAAAAGACTGGAAAGAAATTTATCTCTGTGTTAGTTTTTTTCTGGATGGCAGTATCAGGTAATTTTTAACTTTTATTTGGATTTTTCTAAATGTTTTCTGAGTTTAAGGAGAAACAAAGTTGCCTTTTTTAGTGAGAAAGAAACCGAATCGTCTTTCAGATGGAACGCTGAACCTTTTCAGAGGACAGAGGCTGTGTGATGTGAGCTGTGTGCAGACGTGCCCAGTGTGCCCAGCTTGCTGGCTCGAGGCTACGGGGTGTGACCAGCTCCTTCACCTGTGAACACTGTGCAGTCCTTCGCTGATGCCCAGCTCTTCTCAATCCTCTAGATGTATCAACCTCATCCTGCTGTCCTTACTGTACGGGAAACTGGAGCACAGGGAGGTAAAGGCAGCCGAGCTCACATGGACAGTGAGGAGGAGAGCCAGGACTCGAGCCTACGGTCCACGCCGTGTGGGGTTGGCCTGAGCTCAGACTGGCTGGCTGTTTTCCAGTTGGATTTCCCAGTAGCCCTGGCGAGGCGAACTGAGTCCAGATGCAGTCCCGCGCAGACGCAGAGGGCTCCCCCGACCCTCTCCTCTCACCTCCTGGTTCTCTGTCCTGCCCGCTGAGTCCAGCACACATGCCCCCACTCTTCCCTGGTCCCTGTCTTAATCCCACACATCAGTTCTCCACCACTGCTTCTCAGGAGAGGCAGGAAGGGCAGCCTGGCCTGGGGTGCTCAGCAACTCTGTGTGTGCTTGAGGCAGACCTCGGAACCGCTCTGGCCTCAGTTTCCTCACTGGAAAAAGGCCAGGACAGAATTAAATGAATTTCAAGGTCTCTCACTGCTGTGATTCTTTGAAAAGCTTCAGTGCCATCGTTCAACATTTTCTGTTACAGATTGTGTTTTCTAGTATATTCCAGAAGCAGAGGATAGAGTATTAAGAATCTAGGTCTATAACAGCCACAAAACTCTTACATTTTCCTCTCTCTCCCTGACCTCCTCCAGTTGGATCAGTTCCTCAGCCCTGTCCTGTTGTCTTGATAGCAGTTGTCAGTGCTGTGGCATCAGTTACTAAATTACTGTCCATGGAGAGCACAGTTACCAATTCTTGGGTTATTAGCAAAATTGTTTCTAAAACACCATTGTTTCTTCAAAGTGAAACACTTTAAAATAATGTTTAAATAGAAATTTTCTCAAGGTTATAAAGCAGAGGAATGACACTGACTGGCCACAGCCCCTGAGAGGGGAGGTAGCGTTCCAGTGTTAAACCAAGTGATGTCTGACCAGCTTCTCTACATCGGGTCCGCGAACTGTTTCTGCTTACTCCTGTTCTCACCCTCAGGTTGACACGTATGTTAAGCTGTGTCTATTGGTCTGATCTATTTGGACAGCTCGTTTCCAATATATAAAGTTGGGTATTTGCATAGCCAGAAGAGATTTCCTGTCCCCAGCAGAGGAGTATACCAGTAACACTAGTGTATGCGTACATATATATGTGTATATAGAAAAGGAGGGGACCTTTACTCCACGACTTAGCATCTAAGACAGATAATAAACAAATTGCTCCAAATTAAGCCTCTTGGACTTGGGTTGTCCACAAGAGGCCAGCAGGAACACAGTCCACAGGCCATTCTCCCCCATCTCTCTCTTCCTAGGCAGGCAGCCCATGCCCAGGACTGCTGCCTGTGGTCCGCTGTCCTGGCACCTTAGGGGCAGTGGGTCCTGGAGTTGCTGTTCACAGACAAGCTGATGGTTCCATTCAGACTGTGGATGGTAGTTGTCTCAGACATTACAGGTCTGCTTCAACTTGATGTAATTTGATAGTGACAAATTCTGTCACATATGACATGCGCCTCTGACAGTGGCCCTAACTTCCCTCTTTAAACCCTTTTCTAGTACAGAAGGTGCCTTCCCGGCCCTCTGGCCACTGCTCAGTCATCTCCAGCATTCTCTCCCTACTCAGTTGATCCCGTGTCCTCAGCTGGTGGAGTTTCTCTGCTCACATGCACCAGAGTTATCCCCACATTTCTGAGAGAACACTCGTTTTCCTGTTACTTGGGGCTGTTTCCCCAAACAGCATACCCTTTACCGCTTTGCCTTTGCTGTTTTCTTCGTCTTGATCTTTCCCCTTTAACACAGGACCCTGGGGGTGTGGTGATGAAAGCCTTCTTTCTCAAGGGCCTGGGTGTATTTCTCATCCTCCTGTTCCACCTCTTGTAGGGCTCTCTGCGTACAGAATGCCTTCCCTCTGTCATCCAGGCCAGCTGGGTCCTCCTCCCTGGCTTGTCCTTACCGATTCCTTTACTCGACTCTCAAAGTATTTTTTAGGTTAGTTTGCTTAGAAAATGGGTTAACTACAAAGGAGAGAGAACACCTTGGAAGGACGACTTTTCCTTCTGTTTCTTGTTTTGCTTGAATGCTGAACCCTGGGCTCTTACAGAGACACAGAGTTTGAATGTTTCTAAGTACTGACTCGAGTATGCTGACTTTCTACAATGAAAAAATGGGTTTTTGATAACTTAAAAAAGTTAAAAAAAAAATTGAGTAATTGAAACTTCCTGGAGTTTGCCTAACCATACAAACTTGCCTTTTAAAACAAAAAAAAGACGCCCAGGTTGTTGTAAACTTACTTGTTGCCTGTCTTTTGTTCTTTGTCTTCACTTGGTGGTTTTTAATGAGTTTAGCGTCCACAGCTGAATCTTTTACAGCTTAAAGTAGAGCTAACTTTCTCCTTGAACGTGTCTTGTGTTTTACTCAGAAAGGTAACTCGACCCGTAGTGGTGCTGGGGGCCGCGGGGCAGATGTGGCTGGTGTGGCCCGACTTCGGGGGTCCCCCACACACCCTGCAGCACACAGACCTGCGCCGGGTCCCCCCCACCTCCCGCTGGGTTACTGCTGTTTTGCTTTGCCCTTCCTCCCATTTTAAAGAGCGCCAGGGAAATCCTGCTAGGCTCTTCGAAGAGCAGATGCATAGACGTCTTCTGTTTTGATATTTTGACAGCACTCGGTGCAGACTCGGGGCTCAGGTGCCTGTGATCTGCGGCAAAAACAGGATGTTTCAGGTGAGCCTGGCCGCGCAGGGTGGGTGTTCCCAGCCTGGCCCCGCTTCCCCTCCACGCCCACGACAGTTCCGTCTCTCTCTGTGCAGCTTAGTGCCAGGACGTGTCGAGGGACAGTCAGCCATCAGTAGGTGCTCCCTTCTCCCCCTTAACACAGCTCCCTGGTCCCCCGCCAAGCCCCTGGGGCTCTCCTCCGGCACTCAGAACAGCACCTCGCCCTGCTGACCTCTTCCACCTGTCTCTGTTCTGCCTTCATCAAAATGTTTGATTTCCAAATTGAAAATTCTGGGTTCGTGGATATACTGGCGTAATGTACTTCTTCCTCTTTGGCCAGGTATGACATTAAGCAAAGAGAACGGTTTCCGCCTGGCCTGTTGCTTAGACACGTGGTGTGCCTTTCACCTCGGGAGCACCTCACTGTTGGATGGGTTCCCCAGGGTACAGCTCGCGGACCCACGGCAGCACCAGGCGTCCGCTCCTGGGCTCCTGCCCCTTCTGGTGGGTTCCACTCCCAGCAGGGCAGTTTCTGATAGTGCTTTTTTGACTTTGCCTAATGGTGTATTTTATGGGTCTCTAGGGGACGTCTTAGGGGCAGAAAATACTTGACTTTGTGGCGTTAGACCCTGGCTTGATTCTGCCCTTTCTGTGACGGCTGTTTCTGTAAAAGGGTTTAGGTTTAAAATGAGGAGCACGTACGGACCGTGGTCGTGCCTAGCTGTTTGTACCAGGGATAGATGACGTTTGGTGACTGTGCAGCAGATGTTGATTTATTTTACAAACATGTATGTATGTCATTATTATGAGCCAGGAACTAATCCCAAAACTTAACTAATAGTGGCTCACCTAATCCTCAACCCTATGAACTAGATACTGTCGTCATGATCTTTATTTTCAAATGAGGCGCAGAAAGAGCATGTCACTTGCCTGAAGTCATGCGCTAAGCGGAGAGTTGAGATTCAGACCTTGGCTGTGACGCCATCCCCTTTACCACCATCCTAGGGCTGTGTGCCTGTAGGTGGGGGTGGCCATCACAGTCCTGGGTACTGTTTCAGGAGACACATTCTCTTTGTCTGTGAGAAGCCAGGATCAGAAGACTCTATACAGGGGATTGGGGCACACAGTGGAAAACTGACCCTCAAGATTAGGAGCTCTTTGTAGTGGCGTTGGCCCTTCTTGGGCCTCTTCTTATAGAAGCAGTTATCTCAGGTCCTCATCTGACCCCACCAAAACCATCATAGGCTCACAAAATGGAGTTCCAGAGACAGGAGTTTCTAAGCCCCAACAGACATAGGATGTGTGCCAGTTCTTGATGTGTCAGCGTGGTCTGGGGTTGCCTGGTGCCAATCCAACATTCCAACACTATTAAAACCCCTAACAGGTCATTACTGCTGTTTCTTGTCTATCTCCAAGCAACCCAGCTCTTTGCCTACTCTGACCATGGGCGGCTGGCCCCTGAGGGGGCAGTTAGGGTACAGCTTGGTTTCATGGGTGAGAAGATGTAGTGCCAATAGTCCACGGTAAGCATAGGACCTAAAGCCATCTGCCACTTTTTTGTCTGCCCACACCTTTCTTGCTCATCTTGTCTTCCTCTACCTCATCCTTTCTTGACTTACCCTCTTATAAAATGAAGTGGTGAGGATAAGTGACAGAGTTAGGGCTAGGAAGTTACATGGTAGCTGCAAAAGGAAAGAGTTTCTGTTTGTAGCCGTCTCTTGTTTCCCCTCCTTTCCTCCCCTCATGCAGGAGTTCTGAGGACCCTACAAGTGTGCCTAGTTGCTGAAAGGAGACCTAGCCAGCAGTGTAGTTCATTGGCTGGGTCCCCTGGTGCACTCAGCAAGTGGTGCTTTCAAAGTTAGCTATAGGCTAATGTGCTGGCAGTTACGAGAAAATACAGTTCTTGTGAAGTCATCAAAGCTTTAGATGCGTTCAGAAAAAACAGTGGGTTCCGAAGGAAGGTAGAGAGTCAAGTCACATGGGCGCATCTCTCAGATGGGCCTCCATTTACCTTCATAGGGCTTCTGTTCAGATCATCGTCATGAACAACCCTTTCTTCTTCTTTCTGTGTCTCATGTGTTCTTTGGTGTATTCTCTGGAAATATTAGGGGGAGGGGGAGTAAGGCATTGATTAGCCCTATATTCTGCTTAGAAAGAATTTAGAGGAAATTATTTGCCCAATTGTTAGGAAATCCAACATATAGAAAGGTGGCTCATCTTTCTCTCAAGTTAGTAAATGCTCAGTCCTGGACAGATGTCACAGACATTGTGGTTGTAGGACCCATCCAAGGTTTGAAATAATGTGAAGGATTGCTGTGTACTTATTGAGCAGCTTCTAAGCGCTGGATTCTCTATGTATTTTCCTTCTCATTACACTGTATGGTGGATATTAACATTTCCATTTTACACTGGAGGAAGTAGAGAGGTTAATTAACTAGACAAGGATTATGAAGGGTGCAGAGTCAAGATTTCAACCCAGACCTGTCAGTCTTGCACCACACCAGGAGGCCTGTGTGCAGGGCCTGTGCCGGGGAGTGGCATAAATTAGCTGGGACGATTTCCTGAGAGAAGTGGAGAGAGAAGCATTCTTAGGAGGGTGAAGAAATAAAGAATGTTATGTCTTTATTCCAAAATAGCTTCCTCTGTTGTCTTTTGATTAGATGTCAGTAGCACAAGTGTCAATCTGAAAGACAATTATAATCATCCTATTAGCAATCTTCTAGGCAACAAATGGTGGTATCACCAGGGACGGACTGAAGGTATTAAATTGCAGAGATAGTAAAAGCCCATAGTGTACGAGGTGCGCGAGAGATTCTGGCTTCAGAGAAATGAGTATAAAAGAATGAAACGTGTTAATTTTGGAAAGTGAATACATGCCCCATAAGGAAATGATTATAGTACTTAGAGACCCCTGTTGCTGTACTCAAAACAGCAGAAAGATTTGACGGGTATTGTTTGGAGGATGTTAATTGTCCACCTGGAGAACTGTGGAGCCAGCATTGCCGCCTGCCCTTCCTCCACGTGTCCCCTCCCCGCCGGAGGCTTGGCGCCCTGGCTGAGTACAGTTCAGGAAAAGCAGTTCTAGTACCAATGCTCATTACCTTCCCTTTCACACCCCTCCCCCACTAGACTTTACAAGTGATAATTGCTTGAAATACTGGGAGAAAGTAATTTGTGTTGGTGAAGCGCCAGTGAACTTCAAACCAATCTGTGTTCCGTAGTGGTGACTTCGTTTTAATTGTGGGGCTGGGCAGATGCGTATTTCTGTGCATCCGCTGCACCCCCCCCCCCCCCCCCCCCACCAAGAGCTTGGGACTTGGTGATGGAAAAATAATTTTTCTGGATTTTTAAAAATCTGTGTGTATACGACCAGAGACTGTAGTTTAGAACCTCAGGGAATGTCTTAGTGTTCAGGACCCTGCCCTGTTTTCTAGATTAAAATTTACATTAGACAGGAGTAGTAATATCTAATGCTTACAGGCACCATTCTAAGCACTTCGTATACATTTATTTTTGTTTAACACTTACATTGTACTTACCACGTGCCAGGCACATGAGTGGTTTGCAGATGTTAATACATGTAGTCCTCACACCGTCCTTCAAGAGTACTCCTGTCCTTGTTCCTATTTTCCAAATGAGGAAACTGGGGCACATGGAGATGAGTGACTTGCCAGAGTCATCCACCTGGTGAGTGGCAGAAGCGATGCTCAAACCCAGACCACCAGGCAGTCTGGCTCCACAGTTTGCACCTGGTCACCTTACTGTTCTACTGCAAGGCAACTTGTCCCCTCTTCATTTTCAGGGATGCTACTAGCTGACAGCCTCCAGCAGGTCAACAGCATTTAGCTTCCTCTGTTAATCATTGAAACAAATTGAGCACTGAGGTCGTCCTCAGGCTAAAACACTAAGGCAGGATCGTTGATGGCCTTACAGAGAGTGGATTTCTCTTCTTTCCTCCAATTTAATTAGTTCTTCCACATGGATGCTAACTCGAATATGCCTCCAGATTGCACGCCCACAGCGGAAAGTAGCTTCTAGCAGATTTAACAAATTATCCTTTGTCTTCCAAGCTCCTTTGTGATCAAAACTACATCTCTAGGTAGAAATGTAAGTTTTACATATCGAAGTTTACATGCTAAGCTGAGGACAGAGGAAGGACCTATTGAGTTTGCTACTTGGTCTGGATCCAAGCCTGTATTCCTGGTAGCAGATAGGGAATGAAAAACACACATAAGTCAACTCTAACTCTTAGTAAGATCTTTGCTGCAGATCCTTTTACTGTAACGAAGAGGCTGACGGGTAGCACTGCAAAGGAGGCAGAGAAACTTGCATCTCATCGGGAAGGGCTTGCTTGCTTGTTGTCTGTTTATTTTTAAACCCCATATTTAACTGTTGGTCCTAACTTCATGCAAGTGTCCCTTGTAAATAAGGAAATTGAGAAGGTGGTGATTTGCGTGGGTTCCTGGGTGATTCTGTTCACCTCGTGGGAAAGATCTGGTAAGATGAAGTGGGACGCCTTTCCAGCCACTTGAGTGTTTCTCCTTACCGTGTGGCTGTCTGTTTTGATGGAAGTGTCCCCAGTCCCAAGGCTGTTGGGCATCTCCCACATTTTAATATGAATTATCATACACATTCATAAGGAAAATAGCCAATTTTTTTGCATGCCCTTGCTTTAATTTGGATAGGAAAAACCAAGTCCAGTAAAACACGAGTGCTGCCGCTCCTAACCAGGGCAGGTGGCAGGGAGAAAGGGTCTATTATGAGTGAGTCAGATCTAGAAGAAGCCGAAAGTAAGGAGGTGCTGTGACGAACTGATGGCAGATAAGATGATGGTAAACGGAGACCTTGTCACTGCCAGCACATGTATGGCTTGTCACCAAACTGTCATCTCCTGCAAAGCACCTGAGGGTTGATGTGGAAAATCTGAGCCATTTGGAGAGGAAACCTCAAAGTCGAAGCACGCTGTTATAAAGCCACACATCAAGGTTGAGGTCCCTTGCAGCTGTACACTTTCCAGAGCCATTGGTAGATGGCTGGGTCTCGCTCTTGAGTTTGGGTGAAGGCAGGTTTCACTTCGTGGCTTTCTCTGTCTCACCCCATCCCTGCCCAGGGGGCCTGTCCCTTTCTAGTCAGCTTAGCGCTGTGGGTGTCTGGCTCCGATCGTCAGAGTTGTGCTTTCTGAGGATATCCTGGCTCCCGTTATAAGACCTTTGTGTGGCGACTGTCCCCATGAGTTATGTGCCTGTGCTAGGTTTTCTCTGTCTTTCTCTTGCTCCTCTCAGTAACAGGGGCCATGGCAGAGGGGCCAGAGTGGGAGGGGGAGGGCAGGAAGGGGACTGTTGGACTCTTTCACAGTCAGAGGACAGAGCACCCAATTTTTTTTTCCTTCAACGCACCTAAAATGTTCTCAGTGTGTGTATGTGTGTGTGTCTGTGTTTGTGTGAGAAACTAATCACTTGCTTGATAGAAATACAGGGGGAAATTTTGTGGAAAACCCTAAGAATTTACCTGTGAGGCTGACTTCAGTGGCTATCCAAAATAAAATTCATAGTATACAGTTTCTTTTATACAAGTAGCACTAAAATTTCCCTTTTTTATAAAATAAAACTCTTTTTCTCTGATTTTAAGGCTAATGCATAATATTCTTGGTAGGAATTTTGGAATAGGTAGAAAAGCACAAGACACAAAACCACCTCTAGTCTCCCGAGGTAACGTTGTGGTTAACATCTCAGGACGTGTCTTTCCAGTCTTTTTTCTGTTTGTAGACATGATAGGAAATCTAATTTCCGCAGAACTCAGGCTCCTCAGTCTGTGGGATCCTGCCCCTCTCGGCCCCTCACCTCCGTCAGGTCTGCCCACCGAGGTCACTGACCTCATCCCTTCTTCTGGGGGGCAGTCTGCGTTCACGCAGAATAGTGAGGAAGGCTGGCGGAAGGGGCAACGCCTCAAGGCCCGGCCGCCTTCCTCTAGGACCGCTGGGCCTTTCATCTTAAGAGGCATGTGGGGGCTGGCCCCGTGGCCGAGTGGTTAAGTTCGTGCGCTCCGCTGCAGGCGGCCCAGTGTTTCGTTGGTTCAAATCCTGGGCGCGGACATGGCACTGCTCATCAAACCACGCTGAGGCAGTGTCCCACATGCCACAACTAGAAGGACCCACAACGAATATACAACTATGTACTGGGGGGCTTTGGGGAGAAAAAGGAAAAAAATAAAATCTTTAAAAAAAAAAAAAAACAAGGCATGTGAGGTGTGGAGTTAGTGTTTCATATTTTCCCGTCGGGCTGAAGTTAGCAGCCCACTGTTGGACACTGTCTGTGTCTGGCCCGCTGTCTGATTTCTACGTGTCCGTCTGTCATTACCCGTTTTTCAACCTGTGTACTTCCTCACTCAGATGAGTTTCCTCTCTCTGAGCACTCACAAAATTTGGAAGGAAGTATAATTAGGTATAAACTGCCCTTCTTCATTCTGTGTTTTTTGGTGATCTTGTGATGTACTTTTTCCTATATATTTTTGACCAACATGACTTGGTTTTGGAAACATAGTTTCTGTTTATGCAGCTGCTCTTGGAAACTCACCCACAAGAGAGGTAGCATTATGGGGCCCGTAGGACGGCCAGGGGCCAGAAGGCAGGCCCTACCACTTTCTGGCCCGTGACCTCCTACAAATCACTTGGTTAATTTTGTTGCATGAAATGACCCTGATCGGTCCGTGAGTGTGTGGCATTATTGTTGTTGCCAGTGAACACTGGAAACGGAGCCCAGGATCATGCCTCATCCACCTGCCCCCCATCCTGGTCCACAAGGCAGCCTCGCCGTTCTCCAGGGCTTCTAGTTTGGAAGCCTGGAAGCCCCATTGCTTGACCTTTCCCCTCTCCTCTGCACCCAGTCTGTCACCACGGTCAGCTCATGGTCCTCTGCCTCCTCTGGGGTGCTCACGTTTGTGACCATTCCCTCTGTCACAGCTGTCCCTCTATCCGGTTCCCTCCTCTGGACTTGCTCCTCTCCCAACTGGCCTCGTTTTGCTTTGGACACTCCATGTCGTCATTATTTGCATAGTTCCTGGAGAACGGGTGAGATTTTAGTTATCTTTGTCCCCTTTGCCATGCTTCCTAGTTTGGCCCGGCCCCTTCACGTGTTAGGCACTCAATTTAAAGTGTATTGAGTCGGATGGAAGTGAGTGGAATTGACTGGATTATTTAATCTCTCTGGGCTGGATTTGGGCTCACCTTTGAGCATTTTTGGCGGATCTGGTCACAGTGTGTCCTGGGTGGAGCCCTGGGCCCGGAGCAGGAAGATCCGGAGCCTGACTGCAGACAAGCAGCCACCCCCCTTTTCCCTGGACGCCACTGTCCCCATTGCGACTGAGGACAGGCAGACTCGTGAGCCCTCAGGCTCCCTCCAGCTCTCAGATTCCACTTTAATAAACTGCTTTGCACTTGATCACTTTGAAGTTGCAATTTTCTCCCTCTCGTGTGAGATAAAATGAATATTTCATCTCAAGCCCAGGAGTCATTTTGCACATATCCTGTGACGGGAGGCTAATGAAAGCCCTGATGCAGACTTTACATGGGAGGAGATGGCATCGCTTCCACTGCTCTGTCGTAAGAATGTGGCCAGATCCTTTATAGAGAAATGAGATATAGAGGACTTAAAAGTTTCATTCACAACAGTAAAAATCCTGATTGGAGACATTATTGAAGTTAATTTTGAAACCACTTGGGAAAATGGAGATATTTGAAGTGAAAACAATTTTTAGAATTCTGTGAGAGTGGCCTCAAGCATTTTATTCCAACCCCAGAAGTCCTCTTAAGGAGTGAATAGTACGTTGAAATAGATTCTTCACACACTCCTAAGTCTAAGAAATCACTGCATTTTTAAATATAGAAAATGTAAACCATGGTACTTAGCCCTCCAGGTTAAACATGTATAGTTTCTAGGCTGTGGATGACTATAAACCTGGCTTGGTGACGGGCCAGCAGGATGCCCTTGGAGCCCTTCCGTGCATGCCCTGATTCAGTCCGCGTGGTACATACACTCCCTGCGGCTCCCGGGGCACCACCCATCTGTCCACCTGGCAGCTGAGAGCAAGCTGAGAAGACAGTGCCAGTTCCCTGGAGATTTGCACACACCCTAATCGTCCTGTGGCAGGTCGGAGAATACCTGGGAAGGCACACCTCCAGTTCCCACCTGTCGGTTCAGCAGCAGTGCCCACAGAGGGTCAGGCTGATGCCTTTTATGGAATGACAGAGAGAGCTCCTGTGGGGAGGGACACAGAAGGACTAATGCCAGCCTTAGTGCCATCCCATGAGATAGGGAAGCGGGAGGCTGGCACCTAGATATGTCCTCTATGCGATGATGTGGGTGTCATCTGTGTCCCTAAACACATAGAATGTGTCATGCTTTTGCTGTGGGCTGTGCTTTGGTTATATGCAATCCCAAACGTAGCCTTATAAGATTCTCCTGTCATCACTCATGTGAAATCACAAGGGTCACATACACAGTAAAGTGTCGCTTTGACTTGCCTTACAGATAAAGTAAAATTAGCCTCCATTCAGTCCAAATCTGTTCTTGTGCCTTTAGTTTATTCTTAAAAATTGAGATATAATTCACATAAAATTCACATACCATTTAAAGTGTACACTTCAGTGGTTTTTAGTCTATTCACTAAGTTGTGGAACCATCACCACTATCTAATTCCAGAAAATTTCTTTCATTCCAAAAAGAAACCTTTTACCTGTTAGCTGTGTCTCTCCCAGTTTCCTCCTCCCCCTCAGCCCCTGGCAACCATTCATTTGCTTTCTGTCACTGTGGATTTGCCTATTTGAATGTTTCACATAAATGAAATCATACGGATTGTCACCTTCTGTGTTGGGTTTGTTTCACTTAGCATAGTTTTAAAGTTCATCCACGTCCTAGCATATATTAGAACTTCCTTCTTTTTTGTGGCTGAATGCTATTCCATTGTAGGGATGCACTACAATTGGTTTATCCATTTGTCAGCTGATTGGCATTTGGATTGTTCCCCGATCAGCTTTCATGAATAATGCTGCATGAATGTTCTTGTACTAGTAGTTATGTGACCACATGCTTTCACTTCTCTCGGGTGTATACCTAGGAGTGGAATTGCTAGGTCATATGGTAATTCTATGTTTGACTTTTTGAGGAACTGAAAAACTGTTTTCCTATCCATTTCTATTAAATATTTTTAAAACTCTAAATATCAACTAGTTAAAAAATTTTTAAAGAAGATATAGGTTAAGTCAGTTTATTTGGTTAGAGAAAACATAATTGAATTAGTAATAAGCTGAGGAGGGAATTTTCAGGTTACGTTAAATAAAAGAAAATGTGTTATTTACAATGACTTATGTTATCTCCACATTACACATTTAAAACTGGCTTAAATAGGGTCAGTGGAGAAAATGAATTCCCACAGATTTTTTTGCTAGGCATGTTCAAACTGGTGAAATAAAGTTTAGGTATTTTCAAGAATTAGGAGTAACAATGGAGGTTGAGAAGATATCTTGAGCATTGCTAATTACTTGGAAGAGTTGAGAGCCTGAAGAAATGACCATTATTAACGTAAACTGGAAAATTAAAGAGAAAGTGAAAGCCAGAGGTGCTTAAAATGATAGCTCTTTGTTCTGTGGACAGTTTTCCAAACAGAGTGATAGTTTACGTTCTTACATTCCGTTCGTCAGCTTGGCTTGGGAATCACAAGGCTTGTGAATAATTTATTGATTGATTATACCACTCGTTAGCGTGTTAAGATGATGTTGCATAACCGTTTCTAAAGCGTAATCGCAGATGATGACAGCAGTGACAGCCTTCTAAGAGGAGGGGAAGGCTCTGCGATGATTTCTTGCTTGGCTGTGCATTCACAGCTTGATATTTCTACGCCTGCCTCGGAGGCCCTGTGGCTTGCCCCAGGTCAGCTTTTGAAACCAGCCTGTGAGAGGGGTTATTGGCCTCTGAATAATCCAGAAATGGGCTACATCCTGGTTTGGTGAAAGAAGACGGGATTGGGTCCAGGTTTTTTTACTCACTGTGTGACGTCGGGCTTCTCTGAGCTTTCTTGTCCTTATCTGAAGCATGTGGATATTAACAGTGCTTTCCTTACAGGACGATGATGAGATCAGATGAGATAAGGAACATGAAAACACTGTAAACTGCTGTAAATTTGGTTGTTTTTGCTACAGCTCAATTATGGCTTTTTCCTCCAAGACATCAGCCTTTCCTGGGAGCGGCTTATTTGCAGCCAGATCAAACTGCCAAAGCTGCATCCTCTTTGGAATAAAGAACCAGGAGGACCCCTGGAATCAGACCTTGTGAGAAGCAGGATTCTTGCTGTGCGTTTGCTATTGTGGAGGACCATGGCACTGACTTGTATGACTCAGAACTTGGAAGGACAACCATCAGCTCACTCCGTCAGGGGAGATGCGGGCTGGCCTTTTTGTGCATGTGTAGCTAACTCTAGGGGACTGCTGCCTCCCTGCCCTTCTGACAGGGATTGCCATTTCCTTGGTCACAGACCAGTCCAACTGGGTTTGTCTGGGAAGGTCAATCAAGTGGAGGAGATTCAATGTGGATTTCGGGTGCAGGAGTGTACAGTGGCTCCTGTTTCTGCTGTGGAAAGGGAGAAGCCTTAGTGGACTGTGGCAGGATGGCCTCACATCATTCTGTCCCTAGGTGGTGATGAGCACAACCTTACAGCTCCCTGCACTGGGAGAAATCAGGTTAATGATGGTTAAATGCTCCTGCTGTCTGTCTTGCATCTCTTCTGCAAGATTTATTGATGCTCCTTCAGATTACCAATACACGCTGCCATCCAACCACTGCCCCCATCTGCAGTGCCACACTGATCCGTCCTCAAACTGATTTGCTAAGTGTTCAGGTAAATTGTCATCTCTGATCACATGCGGCTCTTTCTTTTGCCTTCCTACCTTCCTGCTTCTGTAGCTACTGCCAGAAGAATCAGCCATGTGCCACATCACGACGTTTCCATCAATGACAGACTGCATATATGACAGCGGTCCTGTAAGATTAGTACCACATAGCCTAGGTGTGTGGTAGGTAGGCTGTGCCATCTGGGTTTGTGTAAGTATGCTCTGTGATGCTTGCACAATGACGAAATCCCCTAATGACTCGTTTCTCAGAACGTGTCCCCATCGTTAAGCAACACATGACTGTACGGACTATCAGGGTACTGGAATTCACAGCTTTAAAACCTTTGTGACCACACGGTCATTGTGCTGGGAAGGGCGTTGGAAATACTCAGGCTCACTCTGGTATCATTTGCTGGGGCCCGGAATCCCCCACAGGGTTACAGACTTTGAACTGTCTCGCCTAAGGTCCTTGCCCATCCACTCCCCTCACCTGTGGTCACCTTTCTTGCCACCTCCTGTATTTGTGAACCGTCTTTGGTGTTTCTTGAGCCCCTCCCATATACATTTCCACTTTCTGTATTATCTTATGCAGCCAAGCATCCATTCATCTACCTCCACTCAAGCATCATTAAAATACTGGGATTCAGATAGAGCAGGCGACACATTTTAAAGAGGTGAATTGAAATATCCTTCAGGCTCATAGATGGACCATATTGTAGCGTATTTGCATCATAGAAAAAACATTGTTACACAAAGAAGTTACCTTAATAGAGAAGTAGTTCCTTGAGGCCTCAAATCAGTAATGAAACACAGTTTAGAGAGGATTCTTTGAGGCCATTGTTAACTTTCAGCAGATTTCAAAGTTGGCTTTATTTGGTATTCACTGAAGTCATGCACATTCACTCAGGTAATAACTTTCTCAGTGTAAGAAATGAACTTAATGACCTCTTTTTCTCCAAAGTGGAGTTCATGTTGTATTTACATAGTGTTTTACCACTTGCAAAGTGTTTTCCATGTGTGATCTCATTTGATCCTTGGGCAAACTTAGCCAGGGAAAGGATTAGCCTCATTTAACAAGGAATCTGAAACACAGAAAGGGTAAGTTATGTGCCTAAGTTCCCACAATGGATAGCAGGTAGGACCAGGACTAGCATCCAGATCTTTGGACTTCAAATTCAGTATGCTGTTATTATTTGCCTAAGAACCAGCCCCCATCCCCAGCCTTGGTATAGAAACCTGAGGAAAGCATTGTTAAAGCAAAGGGTAGTGTCTTACGAGCATTCTTTAATTAGCCCTCAAGTTCTCTTGCTCCTTTATACCTCTCTCTAAAATTCGCAGTTGTTTTCAGATGCCCCTCGGTTGATTCTCATGGTCTCTGGAGAGAATTTGCGTGTGTTTCTTGAGTGAATGCGCTGCAGACAGGAGCTCTCATCTCCCGCTTTTTAAGTGTTTAGTCCAGTCTCGGGTTCTGTGCAGGTGGCCTGGGTGACTGCACTCTGATTTGCTGCCCTCCTGTTGGAAGCTGCATTCTTTAATGCACATGTGACAGTCTCAATTATTTGCTTTTCTGTATAAAATTCATTTGTTATGGATAACTTTCAAAAATAATTACATTAAGCTTTTTACCCCCCTTTTTTTTTTTTTGCTACATGAACTATTTCCTTGAGAAGAGGGAAGAGAATGCCCATGACCCTTCTACATGGCTGCTCCCGTGCTCGGCAGTGGGGCTCCTTCTGCCTAGTGACTCAGACCCAGAGCTGTTTAGGCCCAGAGGCAAGGAACCAGGCCAAGTAATTAATGACCAAGTAATGAATTCCCAGTGTTGGCAGGACGTGGGGGCTGGATCAGGTCATCCTAGATCATGTCAAACGATGATCTTTGAAATTTCTTATTCTGGAATGGTTTCAGAGATCAAGATTCTGTTCCTGGTGCTTGTCGGAGAGAAATGAGGGAAGGAAAGTTTGCTCCCCCTGTAATTTAGGAAGGGGTTCAGTGTTTGCCAGAGGTGTGCTGTTACATGTTTAACAACCAGCCTGGGGGGACGTGGCTCTGACTTTCCACGTTTGCCAATTTCCACGGTGTAAATAATCCTACCATGGCCAATTTCAAGCTTCCAACATACTATTAACAGGCTCTCAAAATTCCTGAAAATTTAGCAGTCAGCTCTGGAGAGCTGGGACAAGCCGGCTCCAGGACACAACGGGAAACTAGGGGTCACCTGGCTTGCCCTTGGGAAGGATTTGTGGAGCGGACGTTCAGTGTCTGGCTTGAGTTCCTCAGCATGTTCCCCCAAAAAGATGCAAAATAACATTCAGGAAGGAAATTGCCTATTCACAGTAAGTGGCACAAAATGGAGTTTGTCTTTGATTTTGTGTTCAGAGAAGAATCCTTTTTCACTAGCAGAGAGTAGCTGTTGTCATCTTTGCTACTGTAATTTTGCACCGGCTATAGAACATTTCTCTTTTGTAATGTGTAAATAGAGTTAAGAGTCTTTTAACAGGTCTTTACATTTTACTTCCTCATTTTATACCATTGACACAGATATTTTCATGGAAAGGTTTTTATTCTAGTTTGACTTCTTTGGAGGCTTTCAGACGAATCAGAATGTGCAAAGTTACATAAAACCCGATTTGTGTAATCTACACTATTTGTCATTTAAGTTTTCTGCCTCAATTTTCAACTCATTTCAGGATTTTGTTTTTAAATCCAGCACGAAAGGTTCTTTTTCCTTGACTCATACGAGTATATACTGTGAACAGTGATGCCGACAGCATCGTTTTTGCTCGAGATAAGCTCTGGTCTTTTTCAGACAGTGTGCTCTGATGTCAGATGGGAAGGATGGTGACCCCTCAAGGAATGAGTTAATCGTTAACTTGTAATGAAGCTGAGAATGTGGACCAGGTGTTCTAAAAGGTGATCTGAACTGACTGGTAGATTGAAGAAGTTACTTACAGCTGCTGTGCAGCAAACTGTGCATTCAAATACTCTATCCTGTGAAAGACGGATGTCCTTCTGTAATGCTTTTCATACCGTGACATGAAATGTTATGGTTTTATACTGCTCAACAGATAAATATTTGGTTTTAATAAACCTATTGACCTGGCCCTCATTATGGGATTCTGAAATCCAGTGTTGGATTGCCAGCTCTCCCACTAAACTTTTCTGATTTTCAGTTTCCTTATCTATAAGTTTCCTTTTCCATAACAGGAATGTTAACAAACATGCCTACTTTTTTGGTTGTTTAAGTCAAATTGGGGTACAATAGGGAAAGGGCGATCTCACCTCCAGATGTTCCAAGTATAAAGCAGAGCTGCCTGGTGGAGATATAATGTGAATCACAAATGCAAGTCATATACGTGATTTTGAATTTTCTAGTAGCCACATAAAAAAGTAAAGAGGGGCCGGATCCGTGGCCAAGTGGTTAAGTTCGTGCACTCCGCTGTGGCGGCCCAGGGTTCGGATCCTGGACACGGACATGGCACTGCTCGTCAGGCCACGTTGAGGCGGCGTCCCACATCCCACAACTAGAAGGAGCTGCAACTAAGATATACAACTGTGTACAGGCAGGTTTGGGGAAATAAAGCAGGAAAAAAAAAGTAAAGAGAAACAGGTAAAATTAATTTTAGTAATAACTTTATTTTAATACAGTAGAGCCAAAATGTCACTTGAATGTGTAATCAATATAAAAAATTATTGAGATAGTTTACATTCTTTTTTTCCACAGTAAGTGTTTGAAATCTGCTGTGTGTATTTTATTCTGCCGGCACGTCTCCATGCAGACTAGTCACGTTTCAAGGCTCGAAAGCTAGTGACTTCTGGCTGCCATGCTGGACAGCACAGCTCTGTAGAATAGCTTTAATGCTTATCTTACAGCATAAATATCACATTTATATATTCGTAGAAAATGATTTGAATTTCCTAGTTAAGTTTAGCTTTCAGAGCTTAAGACTTAGCAGCTGAACTGGAAATAATTTATTTGTTGTATTTTTTCTTTTAATTTCTGAAAGCCTCTTCAGCAAATTCTATAGAAAAATGAGGATCCCCACAGACTTAAATGTTACTCTTTTCACTTTTTAAAACACCCAGTTTTAAGCAGAGAGTATGTTACATGTCTGGCACTTACTGAAATCAGAGATGGCTTGATGGGACAAAATTGGCACCTAAGCCTTCTTATTGCTGTTTTATTACGCTTCACACCTGATCCTAAAACAAAACTCTATTTTATGTTAACTAAGACAAGGCAGATGCTTTACATAGTTGCTTTAAGTGTGAGGGGTCCCTCCCTTTTCAGTATGAAGGTGTTAGGTTTAAGGCTGTTGCCTCTGGCCCTTTGGGATTTTGTACCATCCATTGACAGCCTGAACATGTAAACAGCTCATCCACGCTCTCCTTCTGGGCAGGCTCCAGCCACCGCCCTCCCAAGGAGATCTGGAGTCAGGCCCCAAACGTTCATCTTTCCCACTGGACGTTCTGAGTGCCGTGGGGAGATCTCCAGCCCTCTGAGACCAGCTGATAGCTGCTGGGGGGCGGCGGGGGGACTTCCTTCCCTCCGAATGTGCCGTCCCTGGGCAGTGGGTAGAGAGAGCCTATTTAACCAGCAGTGCCCAGGCCGGCACCAGAACACCAGACTGAGTTTCTCTAGGGCGGACGGCTGGTGAGGTTCCGAGGAGAGCCTCTGGGAAGTCACTCACCCCAGAGCCATACTCCCTCTCTGACTCTGGAGCTCCTGGGGTTGCCTCATTCTGTCCTGTCCTGTTGCACATTGTCATCATACAACCCAGACACTGGTCTCCAGGGAAAAGTGGAGCCTGCTGCCTCTGCTCTGGGCTCTCCGCAGGAGACAGAGGCGGCTCTTGCTCCTGACTTCTCACTCACCTTCTCTGACTTGTTTACCTTCCATCATTTCCCAGTGACCTACACAAACACTGCTTTCGACAAGCCAACTAACGCTATTAATATTACTTATTAATAGTAATAAATTATTACACAGTGATGGCCAAAGCTGCTTTCCAGAATAGGGCAGCAGTTTTTAATCCAGGGTCTGAGGGCAACTCCGTTCCGTGTCCTCCCCTGTTCGCAACAGCCCGTCCACCCATCGATGTGTGGTTTGTATTTGTGTATAAAATCGTGTATGCACAGCTTTCGTCAGATCACAGTGTCTGTGATCCAGAAAGTGTTATGGACCGTTGGAATCTTGCTCTACCCTGTGTCCTTCCACTGTGAAATCTGACATACACATGTGCACTCCGCAGAGCCCCGCCGGTGCAGCCGGTGGTCCAGGCAGGCTCCCCCTCTCATCCTGCCTCCTTAGGATCCTGTGCTCCCTTCTCTCCCTTATTCCACTTCTGAATTAACCACTACATCCCCCTACTTGTAATATTTTACTGCTAGCACAGCGAATCTCAAGCCTGTTTGTTTTGTTGTTTGGTTGGTTGGTTTGTCTTAAATGACTCTAGTTCTTTCTCCTAATTTTCAAAGGACAGTCTTAACACAGACAAAGCACAGAGTTTAACATGAAAAGGAAATGCGGCTCTTAGAATGAGGGGTGTGGGGAAGGTGTTGTGAAATCAATCAAATGCTAGGATGTTGCAACTTTACGTAATTAGAAGTCATTTTCCCTTTCACTCTGATCTTCTCTCAGCTTCCAGCCTCAATCCCTGCCCCTCTGCTTGTAGACTCCAGTTACTGAAAAGTGTGGGCTCCCCTTTGGGTCCCAGAAGGAATTATTCCCCTCGGTTGCCTTTCTTTGCAGCAGTTCACAGTGAAAAGTTCATCTGTTTGGGATAGAACAGATGTGTATTCAGTCGAGCTTCAGCCCAGCCCGCACGACCCTGGGTCACACCTAACCTTTCTGAGCCTCAGTTTGTGCCCGAATTAGAAAATGGGGAAATAAATTTGATGGCCAGTGTGAAAGCATCCTTCATCGTTCCTGAAACGTAGAAAATATTCAGTGAATGTCCCTTCTCTTGTCTTTCTCACTCAAGCATCCAGGTTTTAATTATTGCAGACTATATTTCCTCTTTTTAATTATCTTTCTTTGATTTATTTTCCTTCTACCATGTTTATTTCATACAGCATTTAGTGCATTATTAGTGATTAATAAATGGTAAGCCAATCACGTGACTCTTTAGTCACCCTCAAGGGTCAGATAATTAAGTTAAAGCTTAAGATCTGACATACCTTGTAGTAGAAGAGTTGCACTTAAATATAAAATAATGATTTTCTAAAACTTTTCTTAAAAGGCAAATGATTGGCCAAAATCTGACATGTTAATATAGGAGAAAAAGCCAAAGCTCTTTTTAAATTTTTTTCAAAGTAAATTCATTTGGACCCTCAACCCTGCTCAGTGATTGCCTCTCCCGTTCCTTCTGCCGGGACCCCATTCACGGGAGCTCTCCTCACACGGTTCCCGCGATCCCTGATCTTCACGGGAACGAAGGGGATGTGCTGATCCCGGCTCCTCTGTCTCTCCCCCTGAGCTGCGCCTCCTGTCAGCTCTGACACATGTGAGTAACACACTCTTGACGTTGCAACCCCAGGATAAAAAAAAGGAAAAAGAAGAGGAGAAAAACCAAAACTAAGTAAACCTCAGACCTTTGTAGTATAATCAGAATAACTACAACACCAAATAGTAATGTCTGTAATGGTACTTCATTTTTGTCTGCTAAAGATTAATTAATAACATTTTGTAAAGGAGAGAAAAAATGAGAAAGTTACATGGGTTATCGTTGTCTTGACGGATGGTATTAGGTCTTGCAGCCTCCTGAGCTTATCACACTGCCCCCTCCCCCTCCCTCCCACTCTCACTGTGGGACTTGACTTTACGAAGAGAGATGATGGGGAGCCTGACATAGTCATATGCACCCTTAAAAAGCAGAGAGGTTTCTCCACTGGTCGTAGAAGAGGAAGTCAGAGATTCAGAACAAGAAAGGTTTGATGCGCCATTGCTGGCTTTAAGTTGGAGGGGGCTACTTGTCCAGGAATGTGAGTGCCAGCCCCCCCCCCCACCCCCACCCCCGACAGCCAGCAAGGAAGTGGGGACAAGCACAAGGAACTGAATTCTCCTGACCACAAAGGTGAGCTTGCAGAGCCTCCAGCCAGGAAGTCAGCCTGGCCAGTGCCTGGTGTCGCTGGGAGCAGAGAACGGCTCGCACTACACCCGAATCCGGCCCCACAGGAACTGTGACATAGGATGTTGTGATGTCCTGAGCTGCTAAACTTGTGTACTTTTTTTATGCAGCAACAGAAAACACAAGGATCAACCTTTGTGTTTAGAATAAGGGTATGGATGCTCTGGTGAAAGGAGCTGACTCCTAGTGCTAAAGGCCTTGTCAGAAGATTAGTCATAAGAAATAGACATTGAATGCCTCCACTTTGCCAGGACCTCTGCTGGGTGCTGGGAAAGTCACCAAGGTGGGACCCTCCTTCTAGTGAGAGAACACAGATGCACAACAGTGCCCAGCTCTTGTCTATCAAGAATCCCTTTGAAGAGAATGCTTCACAGTTGAATGAGTGAACACGTGTCTGGGGTTCTGTACTGAGTTACATTAAAGGAGTCGAACGAGCGTTAAAAGTTAAAATATTCTTGGGGCTGGCCCGGTGGCCGAGTGGTTAAGTTCGTGCGCTCCACTGCAGGCGGCCCAGTGTTTCGTTGGTTCGAATCCTGGGCACGGACATGGGACTGCTCATCAAATCACAGGGAGGCAGCGTCCCACATGCCACAACTAGAAGGACACACAACAAAGAATATACAACTGTGTACCGGGGGGCTTTGGGGAGAAAAAGGAAAAAAATCTTAAAAAAAAAAATCACAATTAAAAAAAAAAAGTTAAAATATCCTTTAAAAGAATGTGGTATATATTATTTTTGTTTGCTTTTCAAATTTCTCTTGCTTTGTACCTTTAGAAGAGTAGCAAATAAGAGGGGGGAAAATGATAGCCAAGTACATCACAAAACCCATCTTTGTAACCCATGAACCAGTTTCTCTCTGAATTCAGCTTAACTGAAATAATTTTCACTTTAGCAGCCTAGATCGTCCACAGGCAACAGCTCGTTCTGTACTATTATTTCACTATGGGGGCAGGCCTCAGAGCGTGGTCTCTGGCCCTAGGGGTCCCTCAGCTGGGCGTCCCCGGGTCAGGCCACTCATAATAACACTAACACATTTCTTCCCTTCCACTGCATGGGCTTTGCACTGATGGTGACAGGCAATGCTGGGTAAAACTGCAGGGGCCAGGTGGTACCAGTGGTCGTTGAATTCTGTACCACAGCACCCTCCCAGGGAAAAACATGCCCATGTCAGTTAAGAATATCCTTGATGAGGCAGTAAAAGTTAATAATTTTATTAAATCTTGACCTTTGAACGCATAACTGGCAAACTATAGTTCTTCTTCGGTATTTGGCAGATATTTTCTCACGAATGAGCAATGTGAGCCTCTGTCTTCAGTGAAAATGATTGACAGCGTTTGTTGCCCATGATAAAATTTGAGCTTTCAAGCAAAGATTGGAGTTTTAGAAAACGTATCCACTACTGTGGGCTTGATAGCGTCCAAAATCCTTAAAGCTTTTCTGCTGAGATCAGTGATAATATTAATGAATGTGATTTTTATATTGTATAACAAAATATGTCAACTCAGTGAACCAGTATTTTCCACGTGACCAGTGCCTGACGTTACCAAGTGATGGTTGGGTCAACGCAGCGTGCACGCCAGAGCAGTGGGTTGTACTGTAGGGGTAGGAGGAGTGGATAGATAGAGTTCTTGATTCTACATTGCAACTAGCCTATGACAAACTACTGCTTGTTGAGTTTTGGTACAGTATCAAAGAAGAAGATCCACAATTATCTGAAAAAATATTAAAATCATCCTTCCCTTACCAACAGCATATCTGTGTGAGGTCGGATTTTCTTCATATATTTCAACCAAAATAACATCCAAATGGGAGATGTGAGAAGAGAATCCACTTGTCTTCTGTTAAACCAAATGCTAAAGAGATTTGCAGAATCTAAATGCCACTCTTCTCATTTAATTTTTTTGTTTAGAAAATGGTAATTTTTCGTAAAAATATTTTTTGTGTTTACGTTAGGGGTTTGTCATTTTTAAGTGAATTAATACCTACTTTTAAATTTCTCCTTTTAATTTCTACTGGGATAAGTATTTGTAGATAAACGCACACAGAAGCTCCTGGGACCCTCGCTGGTTGGCGAGAGTGTTGAGGTGCCTGAGAGCACACATTTGGGAGCTGGTGCTGTGAGAGATTTCCGCCTGTTAGTGACCATCTAACTGAGCGAGCGAGCGAGTGCCGCCCCGAGACCTAAGCCAGAAGGTTTGGTGGTAGTTAAGGTTTCGAGCATGGGGTGCCGTTTGTGACAGGTCCTGGAGGCTGGGAGGGAGGTGTGGGGTCACAGCATGGACTCAGTGCTTTGCCAGGAGGGGGAAGCGAGTTTGGTGGGGAACCACCTGACACAAAGCTCAGCTCTAAATTCCAAACCCTGCGGTGCCCAGAGTGGCGGGACCCAGGCTCTGAGGAGCAGAGTGATTCCTCTCTTGGGCCTCTTTGCCCTTCGTTCATTGAGGGTAGATGGTGTGCTGGGGCCTGATAGATGTCTGTGGTGCTCATTCATCCTCACCTTCATCCTGTGAGGTCTCAGTCCACCCAGTTTACGTATAAGGAAGCTGAGGTTCCAAAAAATTAAGCAGCTTACCTAAGCACAGCGACTGAGTGGCGTTTAAATGTTTGGAGCTTGAACTCTCCGCCTCCAGTGCCCATGTGCTGCGATACTGGACTCTGTTCTCATCTCTTCCACTTGGCAACCAGAGGGTGCCCAGACTGTCCGTTTTTGGTTCCTTGGATACAAGCTGTGGGCTTCAGAGGCACAGACGTGGGTTCAAATCCTGTCTCTGCTGCTTGACATCCTGTGGGATCTGGTATAAATTACTCTCTGAGAACCTCGGTTCTCTTCTCTATAAAGCAGGAAGCATAACAAAAACCTAACTTGGGGGGACTTCCGGCTTAAATGATGTGCTGCATGGACGGCATCACCCTACAGACACTCGGGAAGACAGTGGGCGCTCTGCACCCCTCCTTCTTGGCGGGTCTTCAGCAGTCTGTCTGTAGGCCTGCGAGTGACATCGGTCTTCTCCAGGAGGTCAGTTGTTCTGTCCAGATGCTTCGTTACAGTTGAACGCCTGGAGGTGGTCTGGAACAGAGGTGGAGAGGGGCTGAGCAGTGGGCAGTGTGGGGCAGGAAGAGCAGGACTCAGGTACCAAACAATGCCAGCACAAGTCCTCTCTCGTCTAATTATTACTTAGCTCTGTGTCCAAAAGGACTCCGCCTTCTCATCTATAAAAACAGAAGTGGTCCTGCCCACTCGTGTGGATGAGTGCCAGAGACTGGAAGGGCACGGCCGTAATGACGGGCACTTCCTGGGTGTCCAAGCTGTATGAATTCTTTTCCCTGTGACATGTCCCTTCCCGTGTTGGGAAAACATCCCAGGTGTCTGTAGAGACCATCCCTGTGCCCCCAGAGTTGGGCTCATGGAATACTTGTCCCTTTCGAACCTTAGAACTTTCCCAGCTCCCGCTCAGGAAGCCTTCAGAGTCCGGGCCTCACCCTTGTGTGTGAAAAGCTTCTGCGTCATGACTGGGCGTGGTCCTAGCGTTGAAGCCACATCAGCCCTGAAACAGGCGGATGCTTTGGTGGCTCCTAGGAAAGATTTCCAGTGTGAACTGTTACTTGTGAGGTCTGGTTGGTGCAGGATCGTTCGTACCTTTGGAGGGGACTGAGTCTGCTTCTCTTTGTGGGAGGGCTTGGGACGCCCAGATCCTCAGAAGAGGAGGGAAGGCAGGATGTGAAGTGACCCGGCTTCCACTTCACAAGTACCAGACTTCTTAAGAGTTTAAATAAAAAGTGAAATGCCACCATAGCGATTGAGGCCTGATGAAATCCCTCCTCTCAGTAAGTTGTGGCGTCTTAAAATTTGCCTGGATTCGGTTATCACCAGGAGGACTATTGATAAAATGCACAGCCAATTGCAGTGGAACTCAAGACCTTTATGCACAGCCGGATCCTGCCCCGTGGGTTTAGTTGAAATCGTGAGGTGAGCAAAATGGGGACAAGCTACTGGGCCAGCAGGTTTCTCCCCAATTACTCCACTTACCAGCAGGCCCACGGCCTTTGCCGGCAGGGAGCTGAGCCACTTTTTATCCCTCCCAGAACCACATCGTCAGAGGCTAACAGCGTTCGCAACAGCGAGAGTCCCGGCCGGCGGTGAGGGGCCATTTCTGGGAAGGCTGCCCTGGGGGTGGCTCTCAGGATCGCTAAGTGGCATCCACTTCGTGTCCACAGGAGGTGTGGGTTTTATTGGCTGTGATGCCAAAGAGGTCCTTACCTTCAGGGACCAGCCTGGGTGGCAGCCAAGCGGGCTTCCTTGGAACGTGTTCCAGGCCTGGAGAGAAAGGCAGCAGTTGAGTCTCTGTGGCTCTGGCCACTTCTGTGAGGCGCCTGTTTGTCTGATGTGACTCCTGTGCCTGGGATGGAGACCACAGTCATTTTATGGATGTCACACACTGTCAGGTGTGGCCCAGATGGTCAACTCAGAGTCCAAGGCTTTATGAGCTCAGCTCTTCAGGGAGGCCGCGTGGTGTGCTGGTCACAAATGTGGCCTCTGGAGCCAGACTTTCTGCATTTGAACCTGGCCTTGCCGTTTACGGGTTCTCTGCCCTTGGGAAAGTTCCTTAACTTCTCCATGCCTCAGTTTCCTCATCTGTAAAGGGAGGACAATGCCCCTCCCTCAAAGGCATTGTGAAGTGCTTAGCACACAGTGAGCGCTGGGTGGGTGCTGGTTGCTGTGATGTTACGTGCTCCCTCGGTAGACGGCCCGATGGTGGATTTTCGAGTTTGGGGAAGGATCACGGACTTCCCACCAAACAGCTTGCATGCTGAGTGCAGGCGGGAGAGCTGTCTTCTGGGGTCCACCTTATGTGTTCTGCCCCTTGTACTTGCCCTTCCCATCTTTTTCACTTTTCCTTTGCTCACCTGACCAGTCACCTGCCGAGATTAAAGGATGTGTAGCTGGAAGATCAGAGTCTGTGACTACCTTAGCTCCTCACTGCCCTGTGGGCTTGGACGAGATGCTGAACCTCTGCGCGCAGGAGTGAGTGTCTCATGAAGTGGAGTAACTGTGCATGCTGTTACCCTGGGGTCATGAGACAAAGGACACACACTGGGAACACCTGGTGGTCCTCCTCGGGAAGCTGAGACTCTCATGACTGTGCTCATGAAGGAGAAAGGATGGCGTGCTCTTCACCCACACTCCCTTACAGGGAGTGTGCAGTAGGGCAAGCCCTGAGCTGGGGTCAGGAGACGTGGGTCCTCCTAAGTGAGGTGCCGGTTGTACAGGACCAAGCAAGGAGTAGGAGCCTCTCCTCCACTTGATTCCACTGTCTGGAGGGACCCCGGCTTCCATTCCCTTCTATTCCAGTGACCTAGAGTTGTGGAGTTGTGCACTGAGCAGAGCTGTGTTACTACAGGCGCTGACAACAGTCAGCCTGCTGACCTGTTTCCCAGCTGCCTGTCTCAGAAAGTAAGGATCTTTGGCTTCTTACGGCTCCAGCGTGAGGCAGAGACCGCTGATGAGAACACCCTGACTCTCCTGGCCTCCTGGGACTTGATGCTGTCTTTTCAGATTTTGCTTTTTTTATTATTATTATTTTACACATTTATTCTTTGTCTTCACAACCCCCTCACCACTTCCAGGCCGTAGAACGGAAGCTGTGTGAGAATAGGGGCCGTGTCTGTGTTGGCTGTCAGGACTGGAAAGTGCTTGGCGCATCTTCCACACATGCCCACACGTGCTTGTGTAACCCCGTGTTGTAACGTGGTTGCATACTTTTGTCTGTGAAGCTGTGATCTGGTTACTCCTCCGCTGACCTACTTCCCACCCCAAAACGTGCCGCCTTGTTTTTTGGAGGTTGGAGGACTAGACTTAAGGATGGTTACGTTGTCTGTCTTGAAACATACGCAGAGTCGCAGTGCCGGCTTCTTCCCTGGTGTGTGCAGATCGTGTCAAAGCACAGCGGCTCCTGGTATCGGGAGGCCCACAGTTTCAGGCCGAGGACACTTGGCTGTGATGGCAATGTGTAGCATAGGCAGGATCTGTTTATATACGTAGTGGAGGTGGTTGGTAGGAGGCAAAATATAACCTTCGAATTGTGCTCGCACGTATTACTGAGATTTCATATTGCTTTCATTATTTGGCCACAAAAATGGACATAATCCTTGTTGGCTTTAACACACCTACTAGTACTGCTTTCGCTATCCATCTTGCAAAATATAAGACAAGGCCAGAGCTTAAATTAAAATCCTCAGCTTCTTATCTCCTTCCCACAGGAAAGCAAATCTGTGTTGAAAACCGTAAAATTAAGAGGAGAGCAAGGATAGCATAATTTAGCAAAAATTCGTGGCACTAGATTCTGAGCAATATGACTGGAGGGGTAGGTCAGACATTAAGAAGATGCTGCCGCTAATGCGAGTTCCTTAAGGTGGGGCTTGGGAAATAGGAAAGGCACGCCAAATATGTGTGTTTCCAGAAGATTTCTGCACTGCTCACTCTTCACAACCACCCTAGGAAAACATCTCTGTAGATTGTTTGGCAGTTATGCTTATGAGACTGTTGAAATGAAACTCAGAGCAGTTATTCTAGAGTATAGTTGAAACAGATTCATTTTAGCATTTGGGTATTGAGATTTTTGTTTCCATTTTTAAGAGGGTTTATAATATTATCATCAGATCCCTGCACCCATCCACCTGCTCCCCGCCCCCCCACCCCAGCATTCCGCATCCCCTGTATTTAAGAAGCTCATTCTGTGTATTTGGCAAACCGTGTCATTAACACTTGAAAAGCATTGACACGTTTTTTTAACCTTTTACACACTCACCTGCATGTCTGTGCTGAAGTACCAGAGACAAGGCGTGTGGCTTTGATAATGGTGCTTTGTTTAACAAACACCAAGGGCTGTACAAGCCATGGAAGTTCTGCCGTTAGCAAGGAGCCGATAATTATGAAATAGGGACAGTCTGGTATGAAAATTATATCATTGTCTAAAAAAGTGTGATTTTTTTCTTTCCCTTGCTTTTTTCCCCTAAGTTTCTTCTGGCTGGAGATTGTAACGACAAGGTGTAGAGAAACACCATTACCAGCTGGAAGGAGAATTGAGTGTCACTAGGGTCCTTGTCCCTAGTTTTCCTGAGGGAGCCACACACTTTTGATACCTAATTTGTAAAAACATCAAATGCAAAACTAGCGTGTGTTGTAGGTGCGGCCACCACACACAGGAGTGTTCCAGGCCCTCAGCTGTTCACGCATACCCACGTTTTCAGCAGAGTACACTGTTCAGTTTCCAGGCATTTCCTCAATTTTTTTTTTAAATACAGATATTTGCTTCTGGAGAAACAGATTTCACATGCATTTCAGTCTGTAGTACAGTAAAAACCTCACTCGTTCAAACTGATTATGCTGGAGGTATGTCTGAGCTAGCGAATTAGAGAATATTCAAAATGCATTATGTTCTGTTCCTCTTAAATTCGCAAGTTACTTACTACTATAGTGTATCTAAGTAGAGATCTTCCTGGACTGATTTAATTAGTAAATAAGTTTAAAATCAGAAAGGTATTTTGCATGTATATGACTCTGTTGAGTTGACTTTCTTTTTGGGACGAGGGATGTAGTTTCTATAGGAAACAGTCCTGCTACTTAGGTTAAGCTGCCTGAGTCTTGTTTACCTTACTCATTTGCTTAGTAAGCACTTTCTTGGGTAGGAAAAAAATGTCAATTTTAGCCAAACAAAAGAATCCCAGATTTCAAATGGATGAAGTCCAAATAAATTACCTGAACCTTTAAAAAGTGTTATTGCTATGTAATTTTAGACTTCCAAATTAAATATATGTAGTTTTAGACTTCCAAATTAAATAATAAAATTTGTTTTTATTTTCTTTTCAAAGATTGGCACCTGAGCACAACCGTTGCCAATCTTCTTTTCTTTTTTTCTTCCACTTTTTCTCCACAAATGCCCCCAGTACATAGTTGTATATTCTTTTTAATTATGGGTCCTTCTAGTTGTGGCATGCGGGATGCCGCCTCAGCGTGGCCTAACAAGCGGTGCCATGCCCACGCCCAGGATCTGAACCAGCAAAACCCTGGGCCACCGAAGCAGAGCATGTGAACTTAACCACCTGGCCATGGGGCCAGCCCTAAAATTTGTTTTTAAACAAATATAAGCACATTAAGTATGTTAAAATATAAAATGCTAATAATTTAGTCTTCTTACATGGGGCAGGCCCCATGGCCGAGTGGTTGCGTTCACCTGCTCTGCTTCGGCGGCCCAGGGTTTCGCCGGTTCGGATCCTTGGCGTGGACCCAGCACTGCTCATCAGGCCATGCTGAGGCGACATCCCACATAGCACTACCAGAAAGACCCACAACTAAAATATACAACTAGGTACTGGGGGGCTTTGTGGAGAAGAAGAAAAAGGAGGAAAAGAAAAACAAGATTAGTAGCAGATGTTAGCTCAGGTACCAATCTGAAAGAAAGAAAGAAGGAAAGAAAGGGTTCTTACAAGCTCTATTTCATATTACGTGGTTGAACTCAAGATTGAAATTCCCTTTTATCATTGAAGACTTTTACAAAGTAGAGAATCTAAAGATGCACTGAGTTGGGTTCAGACATTTGAATGGTCATGTTTGATTGACAAAGCTATAAAATACAAAAAAATGGTATGACATGATTCTTAAAGGTATATAACTAGAATTATGAATTCCATAAATAAGTGGATATCAATACACCACATTATATTTATTGGGTTATTTAAGAATTTGCCCTTTAAATTGGCAGTATTTATTCATTTATTTGTTCATTGAACAATTGTTTATTGAGTGCTCTTTTAATGCCAGATAACATGTAATGAATGAAGAGCTTAATGCACATTGCTAATTTCTGCTCCAGTAACTCTCTGTTGACCTAAAGTGAGGAGGTAGCCTGGAAGGGCGTGTAAATGTGTGTACGGAGATTCCCGTCGCGGGAGAAGGGTGCTCAAGCTGCACCTCCAGGGGCGCAGGTTCATAACTGGGGGTCTCCTGGTGGGATAGTCACGTACCTGCGGAGCGTTTAGCGTGGAAGGTTGAAAGATCTGAGTGCATACAGAGGTGACTGCCCTTGTCCCGGTCTGGAGGTGGCTCCTGGGTTGCGCTGACGTCCAGTTACTGCTGGCATGTGGCTTTTTCTCTGGGAGAGGCAAGCACTGGGCATCCACGTTAACTATTGACCTTGTCGTTACTTTGCAGTCAAATAAAGTGCCCGTGGTGCAGCCATCCCATGCGGTCCATCCTCTCACCCCTCTCATCACGTACAGCGACGAGCACTTTTCTCCAGGATCACACCCGTCACACATCCCATCAGATGTCAACTCCAAGCAAGGTGAGAGCCCCGCCTGCCAGGCCTCTTCCCACCCATGGGGAGCCACGTCTCATCAGTCTGCATGGCCTTTGCTCCATGTCACTGGCAAATCAATAGATTTATAGGAGAGAAGCGTAATTTATCTGATAGCATTTTTTTAATTAATCCACAAGAATTTGTTGCTTCTTTTATTTTTCAGGATAAAAAAAAAAAAACAGAAGAAAAGCATAGAAGGGTCATTTTTAAAGTGATGGCTCTGAAAGTCTGTGATCCACAGTGTAAAGCAATACGTTTGCAGTGAAACTCTGACCTTCGTGCCCCCCGTGGTGGTCATTTATCTCAGCATGCACTGGGTGTTGATGGCAGTGTTAAAAAGGAGTTAGAAGAGGGACAAGGGAGGAGATTGTACTTCAACTGTTACCTTTTTTGAGCCTTTTATGATTTCTTTTGGTTTCACTTACACCCATATCTTGTTTTATTCTCCTCTTCTTATTTACCGGCACCAACTTAGAGATAAGTAAGAATTAAGGCACAAACCATCTCTGCTTAAAGTCAAAGTAATATGAATCTTACCTTGCTTCTCTACATTATTACCAAGTTCTGCTCCTGTATCATTTATAGAAAAACACTCAGCGTGAGCGGTCTGAAAAACCCAAGCGCCCAGTGTCTAACCTGAGGGTACGGGCTGGCTGTGGGACACAGAGCGCAGGTTCTCCAGACTTTCCGGTCTGCTCTGCTCAGAGCAAACCTGGAGGACGCATCTTTTCCCAGGGGGCTTTGCTCTTTGCACGTGCACACACGTGGCCCTCAGCAGCATCTCTAGATGTCCGCAATGAAAGGTGCTGTAGAGCCACGTGAAAGCAGAGGATGTAAGGCTGTGACGTTTGGCTTCTCCAGCATGTCGCCCTTCTCTCCAGCCCTGTCTTTTACCTGTAGTGGACAAGAAAATTTCATACGTGTGTGAGAGTGGAGTTTGCAAGCTGGATGTTTTTTCCACTACTGTGAACACTTCTAGGTTAAATACCAAACACTTTCACTTCCCTCCTTTGTTGAAGTCCACAGCTCACTTCAGGACTTAGTTACTTTCGGGCTGCGACTTGAGTGGAGCCCAGGTCCCTTTACTGAGAGAAGGTAGGACTCACCTGTGCAGGTGTTCGCAGGTTTGCCTCATTTCCAGTGCTTCCTCTGCTCTCCTTCCTTTTGTCAAGGGCCTCCGCAGAATAAGGGCCATCAGACAGGGCTGTGGCTGTGTGGTGGCAAAAGGAATTAGGATGGGCCTCTGAGGAAGAAGGATGAGTCTGGGAGAGAAGATCAAGAACACGCCCTCAGTTGTGGAGGATTCAGGGTGCCTCTGAGAGATCTGAAGAGCGACAGGAGACGGGCAGTTTAAATGTGGGGGTCCCAACCCCAGGGTGGGGTCTAGAGGTAGAGATTACACGTCTGGGCACCATGAAGGTGTAGCTGGCAGTGAAAGCCAAGTGACAGCAGAAAGAGCCCAGTGGTACGTTTTATTTAGTTTTCACCTATTTATTTAACAATCGCTTAGTGCTTACTCTGCCCTGGGCCCCATTCTAAGTACTTGGAAATGAACTTATTTAAAAGGATGACACATAACAGCTCAGAGGTTTTTCTCTCAGGAGTTCTATACAGTTCCATTTAAAAAAAAAAAAAACAAGTGTATGCCTGGCTACCAGTTACATTTATATTTTCTCTTCTCTTTCCACCTCTTGCTGCTTCCCCACCTCGTCTTGCCTTACTCATTGTAATTTCTATCATTGCTTCTCAAACTTGTTTTTTAACAAACCCCCAGAACTAGAGGGGGCCTGGGGGCTGTGTCCAGAGTTCTGCTTGCAGTTTCCATGAAGTCTTTATCTTGTCCTAAAAATTTCCATGATGTTTGCATTCTGCTCCATACACTGTTTGTTTTAGTATAAAGATTCTATTTTTAATTACTTTTTTCTAAAAAAAAGACTTCGTATATCTCATTACCCTGTATCTCTGGGAGTACGTAAACCTTGGTTTGAAAATAACTAATTTACATGATTTTGAGTTTGTATCACTCCGTTTGGGTACATTGACCACCACAAAATAGGTAAAAAGCTCACTAGGTCTCTTGCTTTTTTATTTCTTTTCTTTCCTACCGCCTGCCTGTCGGCTATATCATGAGTGCGGCGAGTTCGAACGGGGTGGCGCAGAGGCAGGGTTGCTGATCTCAGAGTTCCTGGGAGGCTGATTACTTCATTAAAGAAAAACAAAAAACCAAAAACCAAAAAGGGCATCATGTCCATACTCTAACCCTAGATAGAACTATCTAATAAATACAACCGTCAGCAGAACCCATTCTCATTTGTAGGAAAATAACTTGAGGTTAATTTCCCATTAGGAAGCACATTAGTTTTTGCCTCTCAGTGTGTGTGTGTGCATGCGTGTAGGAAAAGGAAAGCCTGCTAATATTAATCATTTTGTTCTACTCATGATGTCTGGGAAAAATATCAAAGAGCTTTTAGGAAGTAGAGGGTTTATGTACCTGTTTATATCTTTGTGTTACCCATTGTATCCTTGTAATAACCACCCACACTCACATAGCATTTATTCTGTGTACCAAACACTTTTCTGTATTACATAGAGTAATGCATTTATTCTCCAAGACAGCCCCATTCCATTTTTATTCTTATTTTACAGAACAATAATGATTCAGTAACTTCCTCAAAAATACATAGCTAGCAAGCAGCAGAACTGATATATCCGTACAAGTCTGACTCCAGAACCATGTCATCTGTGTTTATAAAAGTTACGTATAAAAGTTTAAAAATCTTTACGGGTGTGCTGCACGCAGAGTGTGTTGGGTAAATACTAGTTAAGTGAGTGATGTGAACTGTGTTTTCAGTGGCACAGTGGCTGGTGGAGAGGCTTCTAGGAATCTCTGGGAACAGGATCTTAAGATGACAATAAGCTATTTAGAAAACACGGATCCATTTTCTGCTCGTGTGGTTATCTACGCAACATCACACGCTTGTATGTCCTTGCAAAATGGTTGACCACGTTGACCCAGTGGGGGCGTGGGTCCGTGTAAATGCTCATTATTCCACCTCTTCATTTTTCGGTCATTCAGAAGTGTTGGAGCTCCTCTGGAGACAGCCGTGGTTGGAAACATAGACCGGGAGAACAGATCATGCAGGAAATTATTTGCACAAACAGTGCAAAAGAAAACGAAGAACGTCTTAAGTACCACATTAAAAGTGCAAATAAAATGTTGTAGATTCAAAGAAGAAAGAGATTTCTCAGCTATAAAAACTAGAGAATATTCCATAGGAGAGGGGTATTTGAAATATGAGTAGAATTTAGTAGAAAAAGTCAGATTGAATACCCAGCGTAGGAACTAACATGTAGCAGCTGCTAAGTAAATGCTAGTTCCCTCCGTCCTCCTTCGAGCGGTAAAACCAAATCCAGCTAAGCGAGGTGTCCGCTTGTCTGCTGAGAGATGTGTGACAGCAAGCAAGTCACTGGTCTGTGTCCCAGTGATAAGAGCCCAGGACAGGACATGTTTTGTGTGTACCCACACAGTCACTTCTCCTCTCCTGACCTTTATTTCTGCTTCTGCAAAACCAAGGGATTAAAGTAGATGATTCAGGTAGTCTCTGACCTCCAGTCGTGACTTTCGAGTTCAGATTTCCACGAAGTTTCCAAGGTTCTCCAGAGTTGGTGGTCTAGTTTTTCTTTTCAAATCTGAGCAGTCCCCCTGCAGACCCTGCAGTTCGGGGGGGTCAGCATCTCGGGGTGAGGAAGGCTGCGATGCTCACCGTCTCTCCCTGGAGAAGCAGTCCGGTGATTCTGCCGCGTCAAGACTCAGTGCCGCAGGCTCCCTCGGCCACCCCTGCTGCCCAAACCGCCGCGGACCCCAGAAGAAATCCCAGAGGGTGCAATCTTGTGTCCACTGTGACCAAAAGAAGCAGTATTTCTAACCAAAAAGAAAAAGAGATTTGAGACTATTCTTTTAAAAATAGCAAAACATGAGATGCTCCCATGTAAGCTTTCTGTCGAGAGAGAGAGAGAGAGAGAGAGAGAGAGAGAGAGAAAGAGAGAGAGAGAGAGTGAGAAAGAGAGAGGTGGGGGGGAGAGGGAGGGAGAGAGAGAGGGGAGACAGAGGAGGGGGAGGGAGTGAGGGAGGGAGGGTAGAGACTTTCTCCTTCCAACCTGCTTCCTGTAAGAGCTGAGAAATAGTTTGTCCCAACTTCAGAGTCAAATTAACATCAACTTTGAGGCCACACTTCTGAAGTCGTTCCCGTATGTCCAAGGCCTTCGATATCTTTTAAGATCCAAATGAAGCTCATAGAGATTTTAAACAGTAAAAAAGCAGAATACTTCAGAGCATTGTCTGTTTGCTCACTTAATTCCACATACGGGACAATGTAGTTACAACCCCTGGATGCACATTCTGGGTGTTAGACCTGGGAGTGTGTGTTTTTATGGAAATGGTCTGTTAAAGCCAGATTAGCTGTGTAAAGGAATTTGTGTGGCTTTTTTCTATTTAGATCACTCTCCCCCAAACACATCGAATCTGAGTTTTTATATTTTGCATTGTTATGTGTGTGTCTCACCCCCCTTTTCTGTACCCAAGGTAAGACGTAAACACAGAGATGCCATTTGGGACTAGGATTAGGTATAATCCTTAGGTGGTTTTCACGGTTATAGGGCGGTGTACTCTAGGGAGTGTGAGCTCAAGAAACAATTTGGTGGCACTCATTTTCTGTGGAATACAACTAATCCAGAACAGCTTGACCTTGGAGCCCAGAGGACTCAACTTGACGAAGAGCTTAGTTGGAGCTGAAGTGGCAGAGAGCAAATGAATCATATCAAGTGTGGCCATTACGGGGCTGAAGATGATTCCTAATTAATCTCTGATCCTCTGAGGTATCACATTTCCCAAATCTGTGTGTCCATAAGGGAGCCAATGAAAATAAGAGAGCGGCAATTTACCTAATCCTTGAGCACCATGGCAGGCGTCTACTTATGAAGGGCCGTCATTTTCCATGCAACACAAAAACAGTTGTCTACCATTTTCTTAACCAAAGTGAAATAATGAGGGCAAGCTAAATCATTCAGAAGTCTTATTTTGACGACTGTTTCACTAGCAGTGTGTTTACTCTTTCAGGAGTTCCTCAAGTGCACTGTCTGCAGACCTTGAAATCTTGAGAAAAGCTAACAAACTGACTTCTGTTAAGTGGATCCAGTAAATAAATATTGCCTCATTCTAGACCTTAAGTATTAATGGCATAAAGCATTTTATTGCATTTCTATTGCTCTTGTTGTCCAGTGTCCCGTGAGTCTGACCACTCTGCCTCTCCTGTTCTGTTTCCCAGGCATGTCCAGACATCCTCCGGCTCCTGAGATCCCCGCCTTCTACCCCCTGTCTCCGGGGGGTGTCGGGCAGATCACCCCACCTCTTGGCTGGTAAGATCCTGCCTGCAGCTTCAGCCAGGCATCTGAACATGCTCTTCTCCTTTCCTTCATGGAAATTAGCTTCATGAGTGATCACACTTGTGGAGTGGAAGAAATTGTACATCAACAAGTGAGGTGCTAACTTTATTTCATTTCAATTTAAAAGATTAGAAAACAGAGAGACTTTGAAATGGATTGAATTCGTTTGCTAATAAGTGTAGAAAATGGCTGTGCAGCACTTGCTTTGAAGCTGATAGTTGTACGGATTCTCTTCGTGGCTCTGGGCGTTTGCGAGGCCGGGACACAGTGCTCGGTCAGGTGCTGCTTTTCTAGTTTTTATGAGCAAGTTATGTTTTTGAAACATAGACTTAGACACATTGAATATTGGTCTTTGCTTATAAATGGACAAGTGAGGTAAATGACAAATAACTAGAGAGAAATTCAAAACTACAAAAGCATCTTTTGACTTTTAATAAAGTAAGCACCAGATTGAGTTCAGAGGAGTGAAAAACTGACGTTTGGACTTGGTTTTGTTCAGAATCCAAATGCTCTCTATTTTGTTGTATTTCTAAAAAATTCTTATTGCTACCTTCAAAGTTTTTTAAATTATAATGGTTAGAGGAAAGGAGATAAATTTTAGAAAGAAAGAGGATACGTTTATATAGTGTAGCCTAATTTTATCTTTTTATTTTTAGCACACAACTTTCCCTGCTCCCACTCCCATCCTTCTGCCTCCCTCTCCACCCCACCACACTCCCTCCAGGGAAACAGCTTCAACCTGAGCGAATGTTTGCTCTCCTTTCTTTACCTGGTGCTCTGTCCCCACAGCCCCCACGTCACTGCCCCATCTCCCCACCTTGACATCCTTACACTGTCTCTTCTTCAGCAAGGAGGGGTCGCCCAGCCATGGAAATTCTAACTTTCTCTCTCTCTCCCCCTTTAGCAGTAAATCTCTGAGTCGCTAACTTGGTTTGCATTTAATTGATTATGCGTACACTTTCAAACCCACATCAGTTATTCTCTCTGAACTTAGCTGCTTAGGGGCAATAATCCTGTGCCGAGTTGCATCAGTGGCAGCTGGATATAAAGACTATAAATGAAAAATGTGAGATGTGGGAAGAACAGAGGGAGAAACAGAATTCTCAGAGTGGAGAGAATAATTCCAATGACTTGATCTTTGATTTCTAGACTGTAGCGTGGGTATTGGGGGCGGGGAAGGGCAGCGTTTTTAAAATATTTGTTCTTTTTTATATGAATATACATTTCTGTTTACTTCTTTTTCCCTTCCCTAAATTCTCAAAGATTCTGATAAAGAATCCACTCACCTTCTCTGAAGGGACTCTCCCCGCTGTTCCCAGGTTCCATTATGTTATGTTCAGTAAACATTGTTATTGCCTGCTTTGTTCAGAGTGTTAATGGGGTTGGGAGGGGAAGGATAAAGGATAGGTGATTCCTGGCCCAGTTTGTTTTTAAAGGGGGGCTAAGAGATGGCCTTCAAGGCAAACGATGCTGTCATTGGGTGGAGGGTAAGGAAGGGAAATGGTGGGGAACGAAGGAAATGCTGTGGTCCTGATGCTCCTACAACCTTCTAGTTGAGTGCCCCCCCCCCCCACCATCAAACCCTTCCTGCTGGTTGGGGAACCATGTTTTGTCGTTGATGGGTTCCTTTCTTCTGTGACCTCAGGCAAGGTCAGCCTGTATACCCCCTCACGGGAGGACTCAGGCAGCCCTACCCATCCTCACTCTCCGTCGACACCCCCATGTCCAGGTAGGTGGAGGCGGGGACGGGCGCTCAGACAGTTGCTCTTCTTGCGCTTGCATCTCGCACGCCTCTGCTTGCCTCGGAGGGGGTGTAACTCAGCCGCGTGTCTGTCTGTGCAGTGTGCCTGGCTCCCACACTAGGTGTCCCAGTGGTCCCTGTAGGAGCCCTACACTGCACCTCACCACAAGCACGACACGCCCATCGGGAGAGGGACTCAGCCACACCAGAACCCGTGCCCAACTGTGGGACGTGAAGTGTCCCCAAAGGGGACATTGTGAGAAGAGCTTGTTTGATTCAAAATGTGCCAGGGGTGGGCTAAGGGGGAGGATAAGGACTGGTTTGGTCTGAGTTCTGTCATTTGCTTTCCTTGAGGACAGTTGTATCCGTTAATGCAACAGTGTTTGAAAATAGTCTAGACCCTTCCTGGACCGAGGCTGTCAGAAGAGAAAGAAGGGCGCTCACAGGCCACCCGGCCCCACGGGTGTGTGTCCTAGTGTGCGAATCAGGCCCTGTGTGGACAGGTCAGCGCGGGCGAAGCTCTGTGCGCTCTGCTGTGCACACTGCTGTGTGTAACGCTTCTGCTTTGGGAAGGATGTCTTCTGTGCCGGGGCTGGGCGTGCACACACATTGTGGTGTGTCATCTGTGTGTTCCATGTGGCTTTTTCAAGGGAGCTGGCATTATTGTGCTGGAAGTCAAACTGCTGGGTTAGGGACCGGGTCTGAGTCTTTACTCTTTTTATGTAGTTATGAAATTCACAACTTCTGTGGTGAATTTCAGCTTTAAAAAAAAAAAAGTTATTTGTTCAGCAAATTGTAAATCTAACTGGTTGGGAGGGGACCCCCCCCCCCAAGATATATCTTTATACTTTTCAATGTTGTAAGAACTATCTGATGACAGGATTTTCTTACAGACCAATAACCAGCATCATGTGTTTTTGCAAATGGTGCATTTAGCAAAGCATCATTATTTGATCAAACATTTGTATTTTTACCATGCCTCCTTAATCTTTTTAAATTTGTTTCTGAAATATTACGTATCCAAGGAGAGTTCCTTCTTTCCTTCCCAGATGAAGGAATTGTACAGACTGTGATGAAAGACCTAAGAGTGTTGTTCTTGTTGAATTAAATGTTTGCTTTGAAAGTTTGAAAAGCAGAAATTTCTGAAGCGTATCTGAATTTATCCGAAGCGCTTGTTGAAAGCACTGTCTTCACTTATTTTATTTTCTTGCATGGCAGTTTCCTCCTTTGTGTTGGATGGTGGTGGATATTTTAAGGTTTTTTTTTTTATGCCCCGCAAACATTCTTGGGGAAAAGTCTTGAGCATGTGTCGCTTTGCCTGGATGCAAGACTGTATCCTCCGTTTAATTAAATCCTCCCCTTAATTTTGTTACCAATTTTCCATAAGACTAGGTCTCTCAAATGTTCCTTTCTGTGTAGAAAATTGTTTTGGGTGATGGTAATGGCAACCTTCTGAAACCAAGAACTGTGGGAATCTTCCCGTCCCTCGCATGGTCAGCCCTTCTCTCCTCACGCTAGTGAAGAAGCCGCCAATACAAGGAGACTCTTAATGGGAGGGTTGCTTCAGGATGTAGGCAGAGATTTTTAAATGTGACGTCTTTAGCTTTTATTTAAAATTCATTTAAAAAGCTAAATGTTAATAAAGTGTTATATTTCCAATAATTTTTCTTATGGAAACTCTTCTCTAAAACTGCTTTGCAAGAAAAGTGACTCACTTTTTTTTTTTTATCCTATGGCCAAGAGCCCTCCCAGGAAAATGCCAGATTCTACTGTTAGTTTGGAAAAAAATTTGTTCTACAGGGAATAGTTAGAAATATTTTCCACCTGAATACAGAAGGGAAAGAGACTACTCATCAGCCCACTGGTTTACAGTTAATCCTCCTGGGTATATCAGGATGTGTCTCCACCCTCAGCCAATAGCAGGCAGTGGATGGTCTCGAGACTCTGTCCAGCTTTTGCAACAACAGCCACTAGTACATACTGTTTTCTTCTCTTTCCTTCTTTTAGGTTTTCCCACCATATGATTCCTGGTCCACCTGGTCCCCACACAACTGGCATCCCTCATCCAGCCATCGTAACACCTCAGGTCAAGCAGGAGCACCCCCACGCTGACAGCGACCTAATGCACGTGTGAGTACTGCGTCTGGTTTCTCCTGTGACGGCTGTGAGGACTTGACGGCAGTTTCTCCTCTGCTCTCGTGGAACCTTCCCTCTCTCTCTCACTGTGAAAACTGGTGTAGCTCTGTCCCCGAGGACATTAAGCAGCTGAGTTCTCACTGTGCTGATTTTGATTCTGAGATTGGAAAGGAGCACAGACCTCAGAAGATGAAGCTCACAATCAAGGAGTTATCCTCAGAGTGTGGCCTGGAAGAGTCTGGAGCCCTCCAGCCCTGTGCGGCCGGCTTTATGGGCTCTGATGGCGGGGAAGCACCTGCCGGCACCTGAGGGCGGTAGATTGGGAGGGTTCAGTGCATGTCCTGTGTGAATGCCCTCACCCGCTTTGAGGCTTCATAGCTCAGGGTTCAGGGTTCAGGGGAAGGCCAGCCCAGGACTCCCTCTGGGGCCAGGTTGTGTCAGGTTGTTACAGCAGGGCTGGGGTCCCTGAAGACATTGGTGATTGGGTTTCTTAATATCTGGGGTTTGTAGACTGGGACGGGAGGATGGGTGACAGGGAGCATGGGATCGTCCAGAAAACCCAAATGGAGGCAAGGCCAAGATGCTTTCGTTTGGGGAGAGAGTCTAAGTTTCACCAGCTCCTAAAGACCCTTGACCCCCAGAGTTAAGAACCTCAGTTGTGCAAGGGGAATGACCACCCATACGAGGTGTTCACCTTTTCCTGAGGAGACCCAGGAGCTCAGCCTCAGGGCCCTAGATGGAGCATCTTCACAAACCCCTTTCCGTGTTGTATTATAAACACTTCTACAGCTGTCGGTAAACCTTCTCAAGCCAAAGGGTCCTTATTCAGAGTCCTGAGTCCCTCTTCTAAGTTGACAGTGTTCTGGGGCCTGTGGACAGCTGGGAGGGGTGTCTCCAGCCTGGGTCTGACTGAAGAGGTGAGCAGATGCTCTGCTTCTCTCCTCCCATCTTTTCCTCATCCTGTCCACCCCATCCCCTGACACCACCACACCCACCTTTTAGGAAGCCTCAGCATGAACAGAGAAAGGAGCAGGAGCCAAAAAGACCTCACATTAAGAAGCCTCTGAATGCTTTTATGTTATACATGAAAGAAATGAGAGCCAATGTCGTCGCTGAGTGTACTCTGAAAGAAAGTGCAGCTATCAACCAGATTCTAGGCCGAAGGGTAAGTGGTGGCGTGGTGGGTGAATGTTCATGGAGCCATGAGCTGCTCCGTTCAGATCTGCCCAGTGTGCATCCATGTCGGGGTCATAGAAGGTGTAATCGTCAGCTGCTTGGGGAGTAACAGAGAGAACCAGACCTGACAGTCACCTTTAAGAGGATCAAATAACAGTGCCTTGTAAACAGCAAGCTAGTTCCTGGCACACAGAAAACTTCCTGTAAATGGTACGTGCTTTCCCTGTTGCTATTCTTTAAGAGAACAAATACGAATGGAGTGTCGTTATGTACCAGGCACAGTGGTAGGCAGTAAGTAATTGCTGAGTAAAAAAGATATGGTCCTTGCCTTCACAGAGCTTAAAGTTTTGTGACAGGATGCAGATATTAGATGAATAATTATCCGATAACTATGTAATTAAAATTGTGATAAATGCTGTGAATATGAAAAGCAAGATTCTGTGAAAAAGAATAACAGGGGCCTAGGGAAAGGCCTGTCTGAGGAAATAGTATTTAAGCTGAAAACTGAGAGGGGTAGGGGTTCACCATGGGACGAGTGGGGAGGATGGACCATCGCAGATACACTGACTGTGTGCACACTCTGCACGAGCCGAGTGGGGAGGGTGGACCGTCCATAGATGCACGGACTGTGTGCAGACTCTGCACAGGATGAGTGGGGAGGGTGGACCATCCTCAAATGCACTAACTGTGTGCACACTCTGCACGGGACGAGTGGGTAGGGTGGACCATCTGCAGATGCCCTGACTGTGTGCAGACTCTGCATGGGACGAGTGGGGAGGGTGGACCGTCCACAGATGCACGGACTGTGTGCACACTCTGCACGGGACGAGTGGGGAGGGTGGACCGTCCACAGATGCCATGACTCTGTGCAGACTCTACATGGGATGAATGGGAGGGTGGACCGTCCACAGATGCACGGACTGTGTGCACACTCTGCACGGGACGAGTAG